>NC_142932.1:22771885-22884385 GCF_046866305.1 Octopus bimaculoides | reverse complement strand
TTTTATTTTAATAAACTGCAACCCTTGATAACACCTACAGCTACTACTTTTACTACCACCACCGCCGCCGCCACCACCACCACCACTACCACCGCCACCACGCCACTGCCACCACCATTGCCGCCGCCTCTGTTACCATCATCACCATCATCATCGCCATTGTCATTATCGTTGTCGTCATCATCATAATTATACTTAACTACTTTTAAGTCATTGTTAAAGCTGTCACCACACTGCCTGCATCATCATCTTCATCATCATCATCATCATAATTCTCATAATTGTTACCATTCTCTCAACTATTTCCATAAATATTAAAGGCCTATCATTAAATCTGTCACCTTAAGTCACTCCACTAGTGCTATGATTACCACCACCACCACTACCACCACCATTGCAACCTCTACAGCTATTGTTCTCAATGTGTGTGTGTGTGTGTGTGTTTGTGTGTGTGTGTGTGTGTGTGTATGCATATTTTCAACATTTATCTTTCTCACCCCCCCCCCCCTCTCTCCAAAAGACCCTGAGTATGTTGCAGGAGTCACTCACTCTGTCTTACTTAGAAGTTAATTTAAAGAACTGGGATGAAGGTACTATTTTAGGAAGAGACATGTGGTACTGGCAATAACAGTTGTGATGGCTGGTGTAGGTTGTGGTAATACTGGTAGTAGCGTTGGTGGTGAGGGTTGGGTCTAATAATGCGATGCGCCTGGTTTTAAATTACTGTTTATACAATTCCTTCTATCTGTAGTTCGCAAACTGTTTCACTTATGTTTCTTTTTTTTTTTCTTTCAACCAAGTTAGCAGTGTCACATTTCAGTATATTAGACTATTAGCAGCATGTGTTCTACCTTTCTGTTATATCTAGGACTACAGAAGTGTAGTTCATAGATATAATTGGATTACAGATGTGTCTGTGGCATAGAGTATTTTAAAATATGGTTATGGTTTGGTTATGGTATAATTAATTTTACAGGAAAGTAATGTTAGTTATAATATTAGTACCAAATATTACTGAACAGTAATATTTGGGTCTGTACACTGAAACTTAGAAATAAATTCATCATTGTCATCATATATTGTTAAAACTAAACACTCTCTACTATATTATATATGTATATATCATCATCATCATCATCATCATCATCGTTTAACGTCCGCTTTCCATGCTAGCATGGGTTGGACGATTTGACTGAGGACTGGTGAAACCGGATGGCAACACCAGGCTCCAATCCAATCTGGCAGAGTTTCTACAGCTGGATGCCCTTTCTAACGCTAACCACTCAGAGAGTGTATATATATTAGTATAAAAATATCTCTTTGTGTATGTATGTGTGTATGTGAGAGTGTGTGTGTGTATATATACATATATATATATATATATATATATATAGATATATATACCATCATCATCATCATCATTTAATGTTTGTTTTCCATGCTGGCATGGGTTGGAGGGTTTGACTGAAAATTGGTAAACTGGGGAGCTGCACCAGGTTTCAGTCTGATTTGGCATGGTTTCTACAGCTGGATGCCCTTCCTAATGCCAACATCTCCAAAATTTGAGACCAATATTATACATTATTGGTTTCAGATTTTTGGCCCAAAGCTAGCCATTTTGGAGGAGGGGGTAAATTGATTACAATGACTTGAGGGTCCTGTTCATGGTGACTCTTCAGATGAAGGTGCTAATAAAGAATTATCTAAAATTCTGGCTACCTCCTTTTTGTTCATATATAAAATCTGTACATCTCTTCAAATAATCTGTACATATAAGTGTGTTGTGTGTGTGTGTTTGTGTGTTATAGACAACTCTCGGGAGTCATACAGACAAGGCTAAGGCTAAGGCTAAGCACTTTATGGATGTGAAACCATCAGACACTTTATGACCTGCCATATAATTAACCTTCTGTAAATATGTTACTGCTCTTTTAGAGTGCTTCTTTTTCAGATACGTGATCCACTGATGATACGCACGCACACACACACACACACACGCACGTTCTGATCAATAAGTATCCGGACTGTTGCCACAGTAATGAAGCTAGAGCACACAGAGTGAAGCTGCTTGGCAAAGATTGACCTTGAACTCTGCTGTGCATGTGCACTAAGTTTTAATGTTCTAGGTCACTTCTGCTGTTTACAGCAGTGCTTTGAAGGAAGGTGTGTAGTATGTGATTGTTGTATTGACCATGACAGAAAAAGTTGTCATGGCGATACTCGCTCAAAGGCCTATGCAAAGTTGCAGAAAGTGTATGGAGAGTGTATGCGTCACACACAAGTGTACGAGTGGTTCAGACGTTTCCAAGATGGCCGAAAAATGTCGATATTGATGAACGTTCTGGGAGACCCACAACCAGCAGAACTGAGAAAGACATCGCAGATGTGTATGCAGCTCTGAGGGGAAATCATTGAATCACCATCCATGAGTTATCAGAGGATGTGCAGATTAGTTACGGCTCAGTTCAGTCCATTATCACTGAAGATTTGGATACGAGATGTGTGTCTGCCAAGTTTGTGCCAAAACTGCTTTCAGCTAACCAAAAAGACACTTGGCTCTCAGTTGCACAAGATCTCCTTGATTGTGTTGAGAACAATGAAAATTTGGAAAATTTTGTGTAGACCTCTGAGCAGGTGTTGCCAAGCTCTTGGCAAAATTTGATGCAGATTCTCAGCTCAACTTTCTCTGAGGTTGACTTTGCCTTTCATCCTTTCAGGATCGATAAATTAAGCATCAGTTGATTACATGGGTCAATCTAATCGACTGGCCTGCCCCCTCCCCCCAAATTTTGAGCCTTGTGCCTAGAGTAGAAAAGAATATTATAAGGTGGTGAGCTGGCAGAATCGTTAATGTGCTTGCCCAAATACTTAGCAGTATGGTGTTAGTCTTTACGTTCTGAGTTCAAATACCACTGGGGTTGACTTCATCTTTCATCCCTCTCAATGTCGATAAAATAAGCCCCATTTGAGCACTGGAGTTATTGTAATTGACTTACTGCTTCTCCTGAACCTGCTGGCCTTGTGCCAAAATTGGAACCCAATATTATGCACTGCATTATAGCAGTGTCTGTTGCTCTATATATACAGTACTATAACAGTCTGCATTACACTGTATATGCACAATTATATCTGTGTTTATTATATTGTATATACAACACTATAGCAATGATTATTACAGTACTGTGACAGTGTCTACCAGACTACATCTAACAATTCCTATTACTCCGTTTATTTAGTATTATGGAAGAATCTATAAAACAATATACAGGCGCAGGAGTGGCTGTGTGGTAAGTAGCTTGCTTACCAACCACATGGTTCCGGGTTCATTACCACTGCGTGGCACCTTGGGCAAGTGTCTTGTACTATAGCCTTGGGCCGACCAAAGCCTTGTGAGTGGATTTGGTAGACGGAAACTGAAAGAAGCCTGTCGTATATATGTATGTGTGTGTGTATATGTTTGTGTGTCTGTGTTTGTCCCGCCAACTTCGCTTGACAACCGATGCTGGTGTGTTTACGTCCCCCGTAACTTAGCGGTTCGGCAAAAAAAGACCGATAGAATAAGTACTAGGCTTACAAAGAATAAATTTGGGGTCGATTTGCTCGACTAAAGGCGGTGCCCCAGCATGGCCACAGTCAAATGACTGAAACAGGTAAAAGAGTAAAAGAGTAAAAGAGTACTACAACAGCATCTACAACACTATATCTAGTACTATGGCTGTATCTACTGTACAGTACCTCCAGTACTATAGCTATGTTCATTACACTGTTTGTCTGTTGCACTACTACTACTACTACTACTACTACTACTACTACTACTACTACTACTACTGTATATTATATATTTGAGAGTGCAGTGGAGTTGCTGGGAACAATGGCAGCGGTGAGGTTTTGGCAAATAAATGACTTTTCCTCTGACGTATAATTTTACTAATTGGGATGAACTGTTTGATCCCTGAAACTGAAATAGCATCTCTGGAAGGTGACATTGGTGTTTATTAATGTGCGCGCGCATTAATAACCAGACAGAAAATACTTTTTTAAATATAGTCAAACACACATGTGTGTGCGTGCACACACGCACTCACACACACACATTCACACATACACGCACTCACATGTGTATATATATATGTTAGAGTTGAGTGAAAGTGTTGCAGACTGAAAGAAACATCTGAGGAAAAAAATGACAGATAATCACACACACACACACACACACACGTGTATGTGTATAATATATATATATATATATATGTATGTATGTATATGTATATATATATATATATATATATATATATATATATATATATATATATATATATATATATATATATATATATATATTTATTTCTGTAATAGAATGTATATGTGTATGTACATATGTATATAATATATATATATGATATATATGCATACATGTATATTTATATAAATATACAGGGATATATGTATATGATTTATGTATAACATATTTGCATGTGTCTCTACATGTGTATATACAATATATATACATTTATACACACACATGCACTCACGCATGCATACACACACACACGTGCATGAGCAAACATACACATACAATATATATATATGTGCATATTATATTTATGTGAGCATATATTATCTGTGTATGCATGCTCGTGTGTGTGCATGTGTGTGTATGCATATATATATGCATATATATATATATATACATTCACTCTTTTACAAATAGTATACAAACATACACATACATGCTCACACACTTGTATATATATATATATAGTGAATAAAACATGGGTATCTGTGTGTGTGTGTGTGTGTGTGTGTGTGTGTGTGTGTGTGTGTGCGTGTGTGTGTGTACATGTATTTCTGTGTCTGTGTGTTTGTGTTCTTGTATCCGTATGTAACATATAATATTACTGGTGAGATAAAGTTTGATAGAATGTAAGCTATACATACATATATCAGTCAGAGTATCTATAGATAGGTATTTTTGCAGTTGTTTATTTTTGATATATTTGCTTCATGTCATTGATACTGTAGCCTTCAGTGTTTTGTTTTGATATCACAAGTCTTAGCTCATTATTATTATGTATAACTATGGCGTTAATTAGTAGGCTTTAGAACCCTGAGGTCTGGTGTTCAATCTCATTGTAAAGGTCCTTGGGTAAGTATCTTTTATCTTAGCTAGAGCTTGCCCAATGATTGTGAAAGGAGTTTGGTAGATGGGAATAATAAAACAGAAAGGAAGTCTGTCTTGCCAAGATATGGCTATGTGGTTAGAAGTTTGCTTTCCAACTACAAGCTTCTCGTTTCAGTCCCACTGAGTAGCACCTTGGGAAAGTATCTTCTACTATAGTTCAGGACTTAGTTTTGGTACATGGAGACTGAAAGAAACTTGTAAAGAATGATCTTAGGGTGTTGAATCTCATGGAGGGGATGATAAGTAACTGACACCTTTGGCAATTTGCTGTGCTTGAGAAGATGACTAGTGCTGCTGACACATAAAAAGCAGCCAGTAAACTCTGTGAAGTTGTTGGCATTAGGAAGTGCATCCAGCCATACAGACCAAGACAAAACAGACTGGAACCTGGTGTAGCTCTCTGGCTTACCAGCTCCAGTCAAACCGTCTTAACCATGCTAGCATGGAAAATGGATGATAGATAATAATGATGATGCAGATGTGTGTGTGTGTGTATGTGTGTTTGTGTTGGTGTGTGCTTGTTCATGTTCTTTTATTTTTTGATGACTGGGTATATTATTATTTTGCCTATACACTCTAGATTTATAACTGAGTTAAGGTTCTTAACTGAATTGTAAATCTAGAATGAGTAGCTAAATCAAAAACATCCTGTCCCATAAAACAATAACCAATGAAAGAGGCAGAAAAAAAGAACAGCCAATTAGGAAATGCAAAACACAAATCTACTGGCATTGATGACATCGACTAAACCTGTTACCCTCAGAACTGTTGGCTTTGTGCCTAATCAGAAACCATTTATTTGTGACTGTAAGCCCTCTCTAGATTTTCCCTTCTAATCCACACAGAAGCTTTCCCTTGTTTTGGAATTAGTCTTTAATCTAATCTTCTTAACCACAAACATCACCTTCATGCTTTTTTAACAATTTACAGTTTCTTTTTATTGCTACAATACTGTAACCTATTTGCAAACTTTGGCTGTTGTATTAATTCCTTCCCTTGATTTTGCTCTATTTTCAGTTTACTGTAATGCTCTAAGGTCGCTTTTGAAATCACTGGAAATCAACACACCATGAAATATATATATTCAATTTAATATTATGAATAAAAATTTTGTACTCCATATTTGTATTATTATTATCTGCTTTAAGGAATTTGTACATCACAGAATATATACTCTCTTTTAGTAGTCTCTTTTACTTGTTTCAGTCATTTGACTGCGACCATGCTGGAGCACCGCCTTTAGTCGAGCAAATCGACCCCAGGACTTATTCTTTGTAAGCCTAGTACTTATTCTATCAGTCTCTTTTGCCGAACCACTAAGTTACGGGGACGTAAACACACCAGCATCGGTTGTCAAGCGATGTTGGGGGGACAACACAGACACACAAACATACACACACACACACACACACACACACACGCACACACACACACGCACACACACACACACGCACACACACACATACATATATACGACGGGCTTCTTTCAGTTTCCGTCTACCAGATCCACTCACAAGGCTTTGGTTGGCCTGAGGCTATAGTAGAAGACACTTGCCCAAGATGCCATGCAGTGGGACTGAACCCAGAACCATGTGGTTGGTAAGCAAGATATATATGTAACATAAATTCTTCTATTGTTGTTTCTGCTAATGTTGCTATTGTTGTTCTGAGCATTTGACTTTCATCTTTTCGGAGTTGAAAAAATAAGTACCAGTCAAGTACTTGGGTTGATGCAATTGACTAACTTCCTCTTCCTAACTTGCTGGTCTCCTGTTATTTTTGAAACCATTATTACTATAAACAAACAAAAAATTATGTTAATGTGCAACAGTAACTTCTCCTTTGGCTGTATACAATATTTTCCTTTATTGTGCAATAATAATCTCTCTCCTATGTGTTTTATACAAGGAAAAAGAAAAAAGAAAGCCCCTCTGAAACAGGATTCACTGATATAATCTCATTCAGTCAGTTCAATTGACATTTTCAGGAATATTTTATAGAATTTATTTTCATTTAATTACTATTGTTAGATTTTACTGCACATTGAATATACATTATGGAAGTATAAAAATCTCAATTGAAAATAAAACTTTACAGTTGTTGGGAGTTGGGAATGAAGGTAATGACATTGATACAGAAAGAAAAATTGTTTCAGCTATGAATCGCAATAAACCACAAGTTTCATTTGTTGAGATTGTATGCACAGATATATGATGGTAACTACATAACGTTTGTCCAAGTTAATATCTTGTGTATCATGTAATGTTTCTGTTTCATAATTCATTCATGTATTAAATTTTAGTGCTCTCCATAAAAGAAAAACAAAAACTTAGACTGTTTTCAAAATAAACTTTAAACTAGGAAGTTGTCGGATATAGGTTTGGCAATGTTTGACAATGAAAAATAGAATGGTTTGGGAATCAATCCCCTTGTGTCGAGAGAGCAAAACATTTGTATGTGTGAATATATATTAGGTGCTATCTTTAAGATAGTATGTTTTAAATGGGTTTGATATCATTGTATCATATATTCCTATTGTGTATGTGCGTAAGTAAACATATGGCATGCATGTGGAAAGAATGCTGACAAGACATGCAGCATGAATGAAGCTCTAACACCAATAATGGAAAACGTAAGGTAGAGCTATGAGATGGAATGCAATTGTGCTAAAAGAACGTGCAATAATAAAGCAATGAAAAATTGCTACCTAAATACTGCCAATAAATTTTAATGCAAACACACACGCATACACGCCCACACAAACATATACACACACTACCATGCATTTTTAATACAGTTAATATTCGGTACTAAACACAATATCATCGTAAATACAGTTATCGTATTTACTTTTATGTGTCATCAAAAACTGAGACCGTGTCATTCACATTATTGTTCCCTTTTTGATGCAAACCGAATGAAAGAAGTATATTCTTTGTTTATATATAACATGAAGTTATACAATTAAATATTATTACATACAAAAAGAAGGTGAAGTGAAGCAAGCTGATATATAATAGCAATATAATGTTAGTAATACTTACGCTAAAGCAATGGGAATATATACACAAATATGCTCTACTGACTTAGTTTCCTCATAACTTTCACAAAATGAATGTCTTTTAATGAAATGTTTTTCTAATATGCGCCAGATGATGTAGATTTTGATTATGTCTGAATTTGTCGGGAAAAATTCGGAGAAGTGGGAGAAGAGATCCAGAAAATTCACACGGGTTGGTTTTCTTTCATCATGGATATTTTAAATGAAGATTTCGACAAATAACTTTCAGAACGTATAAATTACGATTATACCAGAATTTATTATGGAAATAGATATTGTTGGGATAACACACTTACATACTGACACTCATTACATTCTTTTCGGAAAATTTATAATCATAAACTCCAATATAATCGGAATCTGAAACTTATTTGTAGAAAATTTCATTAAAAATTACTCATGTTTCTCAAAGTTATGAAGAAAGAAATTTATTGGGGTACATATGTATAGGTATGCCTTAGCTAACAATGGCCAGTAACTGTATATTATATCAGATGCATTACAAGAAGTCCATTGTAAATATGTATTATTTTAAATAATAATAATGATGATGATGATGATGATGATGATGATGATGATGATGATGATAATAATATATAACATATTTCATGAATAAATGGTAGATAGTGCTACAGCCCCAGACAAAAGAAGGACTCATAAAAACCAAAGCCATTCCCATTAGATGAGGAATATTCCAGGGAGACACGCTCGCTCCACTCTTTTTCTGCTTGACACTGACACTTTTATCTGACATGCTAAACAGAACTGGATGTAGATGCAACTGTCACGTCAAAACAATCATTCACCTCTTATATATGGATGACCTAAAACCGTACGCTACAGACGATAAACAGCTGGAAACATTACTACAGACAGTACATGGATTTACCAAAGAAATAAACATGAAGTTTGACTCAGAAAAATGTGCCAACCTTGAAAAGAAGAAAATTAATTAAAAATAGTAACATCACACTAGATAAAACATGAAATAAAGAGAATTAGACCAAAGCCAAGCATACAAATGCTTAGGAATCAATGAACTAGATACAACACAAATGAAAGAAAAAAAAAGAATACTATAGACGAGTTAGATTAATACTGAAAACAGAGCTCAATGCGAAAAACAAGATAATAAGTATCAACACTCTAGCTGTTCCAGTAATAAGTTACAGCTACAATATCCTTAACTGGACACTGAATGAACTATCTAAAATAGACAGGAAGACAAGAAAATTAATGATTGGATTTACGATGCACCACCCAAAATCTGACATAGAAAGGTTATATATTCAACGTATAGAAGGTGGTAGAGGTCTTATATAGCTAGAAAACTCTTACAAAATAACCACTATCGGACTACAAAAATACCTACTTCAGAAGCAAGGAAGACTAATACAAAGAGCCACAAAACACGAACAAAACAAAAACACTGTTTTTCAGTCTTTAAGAAAGCTGACAAATACAAAACAGAAGTCATACTACCTAACAATAATGAAGAAGAAGAAACGACAAAAGCTGTAAATCCAAACTAAAACCAGAGCAGCAACAGATCATTATACAACGATGGCAAGAAAAGCCCCTTCATGATAAATACTGAGTTAGACTAAACACAAAAGAAATAGACAAAGCAAAATCCCAACAATGGCTGAGAAGCTCAGGACTCAAAGCAGAGACTGAAACATTTTTAATTGATGCATAAGACCAAAGCCTCCCCACCAGAAATTACCGGCTGCCGTGTCTTGGCTAAGAAGGAATATATTCACAGACACGACAGAGTAGGGACCTATATACACTGGAAGCTATGCCAACACTGGAATAACAACAGAAAAAAGATGGTATACGCACACGCCACAAAAAGTCACAGAAAATGAGAAAGCAACCATACTATGGGATATGCCACTACACACGGATAGAGAAATTAAGGACAATAGGCCGGATATAGTTGTCAGAGATCATCAAGAAAAAAAATGCTCTCTAATCGATGTATCGATACTAACAGATGACAACGTTTCTCTAAAAGAAATGGAGAAACTTTCAAAATACAAAGACCTAGAAATAGAGGTAACTCGAAATTGGAGTCTAAAAAACAATCCCTATCACAATAGGCGCATTAGGTATCATAAACAAATATTTAGACAAATACATGACAAAAACACCAGGACTAACAAATATATATAACATACAGAAAATAGCACTTCTAGGCACCGCACACAGCCTACGTAAAACACTTTCAATACAGTAATAATAAGAGCATCACAACAAACCACAGCACATACCCAAGGCGATACAACCAGGTAGCGAAAGCGCTAGATTGGAAACTGCGAAAAATGGGGGGGGGGGGGCTAGAGAGAGAGAGGCAAGACGTGGTATGAGTACAGACCGCAGAGAGTAGCAGAATCGGAGACTAGCAGAATCCTCTGGGATTTCCCAATCCAAACTGATCAGGTGCTAGAGCCTAACAGACCAGACCTAGTGGTGGTGGACAAAGCGCACCACATATCATATATAGTTGACGTTGCATGCCCCTTTGACCCACATATAGTCAAAGAAGAAGGTGAAAAGATAGATAGATACAACCCTCTTAAGTACGAAATAGCCCGGCTATGGAAAATGAAGACGGTAAAGATAGAGCCAATTATTATTGCGTCCTTGGGGACAATATCAGAAGGCATCAAGAGGAATATAAAGGAAATTGGAATAGAGTGCCCAGTAGAACTGTTCACAAAAGGTTTGCCTCCTTGGCATGGCCTGAATAATCAGGAAAGTATTAGATAGGTGAAAAGGACAGATAACAAGGTACCGTAGGCTGTACGTAGTAAGCCCGCTACGCACGCAAGACTCCAGTAGTTCCAACAAAACCTGTGATAAAGAGATAATAATAATAATAATAATAATAATAATAATAATAATAATAATAGTAATATATATATATATATATATATATATATATATATATATAAACACACACACACACACATTGGCCAGTTGTCCATAAGTCAGGGAAAATCTCTAAAAGAGAATTCTAGCAGTTTTACTTTTATATTGTATATACCAGTACATTGAAAACATTACCATTTGTTTCGCTTATACTATTGCACTTGGCAATTCTTTGTAACCCTACTGGTCAGGAGAAGAATCTGCTGCCTAGAATCTAGGTCATGTTACTATTCCACGCTTATTGGTTTATTTGATAAACTTTTTAATCGTTGTTTTCACCAAGGGTAGTCAAGGTCTTCAATTTTGCCGCTACCAATCCTATCCTATTCAACGTATCGATCCCCTACTATGTCCCTATGCGTCCTAATTATTCATATTTTTTTTATTGATATATTGATTTTAGTATGTGCCTATATTGGTCCTATACTATATCTACACTTATTTATTGCTTATTAATTATTTATCTATACGATTGTTACTAGTATAATATTATTTTAATAATTACTGCTGATGGATAGGTTGGGCTCATATATGTATGTATATCTAATTTATAGTATGGATACCCGATTTATAGGTATTATATTCCCTCAATAATGTCCGTTTAATATTTTATCATATTATCCTTAAGTTATTTCTATTATATCTCCAGCACAGGGTAATTCTTTAGTTAATCGTGTCCAATACGTATACTTATTTATATGGATAGGATTCAGGACCCCTACTTGCCCACTACTGATATTTTAGGCTATAACGTGACATAGTATATTTGCCTTAAGGTCATTCCTTTTCTTTTCGTCATATATTGTGTTGCCACTCAATATATTCTATTACTACTACTATTTGTACTGTCTCCTTGCTCCGACTTTAAGTTTTTCTCGTAGAAGTGTTATTGATTATAATATTAATAATTTGGGAAGTTTACAATATACAAGGAATTCCTGAAAAAGTATCTGCAGTGGTTTTTCGAAAACTTTCTTGCATGTCTTTAAAAGAACAGCAGGAAATCCAACCGAGTCCATGACTGAATTCGAGTTTATCTCATCAATGGCCAATATTACATCTTCCTCTTTCATGTCAATGTAATCGATGGTTGCTTATTTCTCATGTAGAAAAAGTGCTGAAAAACTCATCAGGCTTGCTTGTTTGCATGTTACCCAGTGGAAAGGTGAAGATACTCTGAAATTTCTTTAGCACTTTATTTTCTTTTATCACCTTTTATTTCGATGTAATCGATGGTTTCCTTTTTCCCATGTAGGCCTGTAGTGTTGAAGAACTCTTTAGATTCGCCCACTTGTAAGTTTCCCAGGGAAGAGGTGAAGACACTCTGGAATTGCTTATTTAGTTCTTCACCTATCTTCTTGAGGTCTGCAGTTAGAGAGCCGTCTTCTTTAAACAGTGCCCTCGCAAAGTTGTTGACAACTTTAGGATTAATTTTTATAGTTTCCACCACCCTGGTTTCTCTTTCTACCCTTACCTTTTCATGACATAGTGTGAGTTCATATTCGATTTCTAAAAGTACCTCTTTGAGGAACGATTTCTTGCTGTCATTAAGTTGTTTATTTAAGCGATTGGAAATCTTTATTCTTGGTTTCATAAGGACTCTCTTATCTCGATGAATGATGCTTTTGTATGTAGTCGTTCTCTTCTCTGGGACAAATTTAATGCATATAGCTCGCACTATTGGCATGAATTCTTTAAGTTTCATATCAATGTCATGCATAAAGAGACTTGTGAGCCAATTTTACTGGACTGTCTGTTTTGAATTGACTTCTAGTCAGCCTTGTAGAAGTTGAGACTGGATAAGGTTTGGGTGCCATCTGTGTGGAATACATCACTAATTAGTTTTTGACCATACATCGTCAGTTCCATCGTGCGGTCTGAAAGTACTGTCAGTGATATCTTCACATTGTGAATAAGTTTCATAGTGTTGGTAAAGCTGAGGTGTAATATGTTATTGTTTCTGGCTGGAGAGAGTATGGTTTGCTCCATGAACAGCATTTTCGTGCAATCAAGATCAAATAGAGATTCTGTTTGATTGCACTCTTTGTGTGTCGTGCCTAAAATTATGTTGCCTTCTGACCATCTGATGTTTGGGAAATTGAAGTTACCCATCAGAAGTACATTAAAGAAGTTAGTACTTTTATCATTGTAAATTTTTCCTCAAATTTGCCATCGTGATTTTGAGGCATCGGATAGGATACATAATGTGCATATTACCATATGAAGTTGCTTTAAATGCTGTATGAGTGCGTCACAGACCGAGTTTGAAATTGATAACAGGGTTAGTGGTGTGACATTTTTAAGGATGTACAGTGCAACTCCATCGTAACTTCTCTTCTGTTTGCACGGAATACAACATACACTGGTATGTGTATTTCTGCATTATTTATGTCTGCAGACAGATGTGTCTGCGTAAGTGCAATGCATATTGCTTGACTGCATGCAGAAAGATGTCCCAGGTACGCAATTTTGCTCTTGCTGTTGTTTTGTAAGAGGCCTCGGTATTTATCGGAAGAATTGGTGTGATTGCGGCAATGGTGACCATTCTGGGTCTATTATTTGAGGTGGTCTTGTGTGTGAGGGTGTGCATGGCTTAGTTTTGTTTGCAATCATGCCAGCTACTGCTCTATGTTCTTTTCCACACTTAAAGGCTTCTGTTCTATGGTTGCGGCTGGCAATGCATCTGCATTCAGACTTTCAGTGGTCTTCACTGCAGGTCAGTAAGGGTATGAAAGTCCCACTGGGTTTGGTTTTTATCTTATCTTGTTGGTTACCGACAGTTCGTTCCCATCTCTCCATGTCAGCAGATACTATTTGGATGGAATTTACAGATGGTGCGTACTTCACGTACCGTTCCTTTTCTTTTGCTGTTTCTTCCTGTTTTCTTCTTGACTCTGAATTCTGTTACACACGCGCGCGTACACACAAACACACACTCACACACACATTATTCTGAAACTAGAGTATTGATGACAGTGACTTCGAAGTTTCAGCCAGTTAAGCCAAGTATAGAGTAACCCATCAAATGAATGTAAAATTGCATTTATTATAACTGAACATAAAAATAAGCACACATGTACACATACATGTGGGTGTGTATGCATATTTATGTGTATGTATATATGTGTATCTGTTGAACTGTTAATCTCTACACATTGTTTTCTCTTTCTGTTTTTTCGTTCCCTCTCCATTTTCCCCCCTCTCAACCCTCTCTGTCGAAGAGCGTAGGCTCGAAACAAAAGACTTTTTCCTTCTTACCGAGCGTCAAACGAATAAACCGACTTGATGTTCCCTCGCTTGTCTTCGTCTTTTGTATTCTATAAATTTAAACTATATATATATATATATATATATATATATATATATATATATATATATATATATATCCATTCATACGTACATATCTACACACACATATCGATAAAATTAGTATCAATTAAATACTGAAGTTGGTTATAATTGCTCTAATCGATTATATTCTCCTCATGACTGGACTTTAGCCAATGGTAGAAATTAGTATTATTTTTCAAGAAAGAGTACAGCCATCCCTACTTTCCAGCACTATTCTCTCATTTTTCTTGTAATAATTATATTGATAAAGGCGGCGAGCTGGCAGAACCGTTAGCACGCCGGGCAAAATGCGTAGCGCTATTTCGTCTGCCTTTACGTTCTGATTTAAAATTCCGCCGTGGTCGACTTTGCCTTTCATCTTTCGGGGTGGATAATTTAAGTACCAGTTGCGTACTGAGGTCGACCTAATCGACTGGGATCCTCCCCCAAAATTTCAGGCCTTGTGCCTAGAGTAGAAAAAGAAAAGAATAATTATATTGCTTTCAAAATCCCTTTAATAAATTTTCTTTTTGCCTTCTAATATAAATTCTTGTCCCTTCAGTTTGTTGTATATATATTTTAGCTTTATTAACTAGACTAGCAAATCTACCGATCTATGTTGGAGGCATAAAATGAAGGAGGGAAGTTATAACAGCAGTATATATATTGAGAAATGTGTAAATGGACTCGATAGATTACTGGGTGATGTCTTAGAGAGATCACATTATTGTTGGTGATACAGCATTCTGTTGCAGCTATAAGTGACATGTGATGACGATTCACTTCTGAACTGAAATAGGCTCCGAGCCTCTGTATCATGAATGGTTATCTGGATCTCTCCTAACGAAAGCCAGAGCTTCCTGCGACCACTACATAAAAATATTAAGAAAAAATGTTATTTAGATATACTTTTTATTTTAGTTGTTTACACTCTTTTACGCTTGTTTATATTCTTATACATTCGAAGTTCACAAATTTACTTATTTAATATCAATATGATTACATTATTATTTAATATCAATGTAATTACAAAACTTCTTTGTAAACGATGTTTTCTGTTTGGTCGGATTTAATTTTCAAATTACTGGAGTCCGTTGCTCTACTCATAGCAACGTATAACAACTGGTCGTGTGTAAACATCGGAGTGAGTAAAAATACACCTACACGATCTAAAGTGCCTTGTTTGCTGTGAAAGCACGAGCGCAATCTTTAGGGTTGCAAAAAATCAAACTAAGATTTACCTCTCACTGTTCTATCAATTCAAAAATCGATATCCACGAAATAATCATATTTTCTGATTTTTTAATGCTAAAAACCTTCCTGACGACCGTCTTTGTAATCCCGAAAAATATCGTAACCATTCGTCCAACCGTCTGGTCGTGAAGAGGGAACAGACAAAAAGACGGACAAACAGACGGACATAACGCCCATTATAGTAAGATCGTAAATTTGCCCATTTACGATGGGAAATAAAGGGATAGTATCGCAAATCTAAACCCTCTAAATTTACGAACTGTACCGGAGGGGGTGGGGAATCCAGAGTTAATCCTCGTCGCCGGAATTTTAACAAAAGATCTAAGGTGATTTATTAATACAAAGCTCAATATCCACTAAATAGTCATACTTTTTTCATATTTTTTTCGCTAAAACCTTTCCTGATTACCCCCTTCGTAATCCCGAAAAATATCGTGACCATTGGTCCAGCCGTTTGACCGTGAAGAGAGAACAAACAGATGGGCATAATGCCCATTATAGTAAGATTGTCACGACTGGAATACCTTAGTGAATTTTCCTAATTTAGGCACAAGGCCAAAATTATAAACTATTTGTAACAACGGTTAATTTATTTCGTAAAACTTTACTAGCGTAAAATTACTCCCTATGGAAGATATATAAACGCTATGTTTGAAATAATATAATTTTGCAGAATTACCATGATTCAAATTTAACTAATTAGCCAAATACAGAATATTTTATCTCCTGTTCACGCGTGTTGCCGAGTATCTTTTTGAATTCCTCTGTCATTACAAACTCCAAACTAAAATGCTTTAATTTGTGCACTACACACAGAATTGAAGATTAAAGACACGAGGTAGTCATTTAAAGGTGAAGGTGCAGTAGTTAGGGTATTGCACTCATGATCACAAGATTGTGGTTTCGCTTGCTGGACTGGGTGATGCCTTGAGTTCTTGAGCAAAACATTTCATTTCACGTTGCTCCAGTATACTCTGATGGAAAAAATGAGTAATCCTGCGACGGACCGGCATTTCGTCCAGAATTACACTATAGAATCTGAAACATCGGCTTATGAGTCTATGGCTCGAGAAGGAGCTTTGATTCTTTGAATCGTTTAAACAAAGTAATTATATCGTTATTCCATGAAAAAAATATATGTAATACAATGTCTCTATTAACGCTATGTTAAAAACATGCCGCTAACAAAAGCAAGAAATCTCCAAGAATATAACAATACGAAAGATAAAAAAAATAATAAATGACAAAATGTTCTTCGCTGGATATATCATTTAATGATTGAAAATGTACAAAGTAACTAAAAAGAAATTCTTCATTATCAATGAGAAAAAAAAATGTACAGATTTACTAAATCATATAAATGATTACATCACTTGATAATATTATTTAGCTGGAACAAAGAAAATTGTCGGAGGAGTGAGGTACTTATTTGGTAAAGTACGACCATCGATACCTTGAATAGTAACCTTTATATCGAAATCATCATGAGCATGTAAACGTAGTTGTTTCAAACTTGTGGTGATATCATATTTAAAAAGACGGTCAAATGCCCAGAACATCTCATGTTCTCCACCGAGAATACAGAACGTGCCTCCAAATGTACATTCGCCATCTTTGGTGCAGATGTCGAAATTGACATCAGCAGATTGACCAATGGTACGAAGTAAGAAACCAGCAAATATTCTGTCTTCATGTTGTATTTCTTGAAGGTGTTCTTCCAATTCAGGAATGGTCATACCGTGGAAATTAAGATTGTCATAATCATAACCAAGTTCATGATAATCGAAAACTTTATTGCCAGTTGAATGAGCCTTTGTAACAGCGTTAGGATTGCTATCCAAATTGAATGGCTTCAGTGGCTTAGCAAGTTTATTGATTTCACAGTTGGCAGAGTTGTAAGGCAATCCTCGATACTTCTGCAATGCTTGCCATACAGACCAAATACGATCAGTATTGGAGTGATGAAGGTAGAAGAGAGGATCATAGGAAGTATAGTGAAGGGTTGACATACCATATGGACTACTACCTCCAACCCAAGAATGAATAGCATTGTGACCGATTTCGAACTGGATTTCAAAATCACAGAAATCTGTTTGTTCCAGAGCAAGTGCTACCTGGCGATAGAAGAATGATTTATCTCCTTTTTCTGGATCATCAAAAAGTTGAGCTCTCGGTGCTCTGGTTGTATCTTTATTGGCAACATCGATATGAGCATGGTGGAAGGGGTTGTTTTCCTCCTCAGTGACCAGTACAGGTAAATGAGCGAAAGTAGTTGTCCAGTCCCAGTAGGGAATACCAACGTGAGAGCCATGAGCAACTAAAGCGTCTTCCATCTGTTTAACTAACAATCTATGCCAGTGAGGGAAAGTTACCATTCCATGTTGACAACATGCGTAAGCTGTGCCATTGGGATAGTGACAACTGAGAGGCATTCCGTGATAAGAAGCAATTTTCTGGTAACCATTATCTGAAGAGTCAGCTTGTACTTTAGCTAAGGCGTCTCTTAGTTCTTTGATGTCAGATGGAGTCAAACTATTGACATTCTTTCTCATTAAGGTACCTTTCACGGGTTGTTTCTGTTTCTCTGCTTCGAAATCTGTAGAAGAATAAAAAATGAATACCTATTTTAAACAAGAGAGCTAAAACGATTGATTAAAAAATAGGAATATATGGATAGACAAAGGCAGTAATAATTACAACAGTAAATGAAAAAAATAACTTAATATTTGATATAAGGTTAAAAAAACAGAAAAGGTTAAAAAGAGAATGTAATATTAATCGAACCTTTTGCTGGGACATATATCAATGAAGGAGCAGGTAATGCACTGGAATCTAATACTTTTCCATCAACCGTTTCAATTACAACTTCAAGGTGAATAGTGCTTCCATGAACATACAGGTCTTCCCGAGGAATATTCATTTTATGGAGAACATGAGTAATATCCATCTTGTATGTTCTATCAAAATGCCATGGCATTTCATTGTCGCCACCAAGTACAAACACCACACCAGCGTCTTCACAAGTTTTGTCGTTGCAGAGTTTCAAATGGACATCAGCTGAAGTTTTGATACCAAAGAGTAAGAATGAAGCAAAAACTCTGTCTGTACTCTGGCGTTTATGAATAGTCTTCTCCAATTGATCAATATCCATTCCATGGAAGTGAAGATTATCATATTTATAACCAAGTTTATGGTAGTTAAATAGATGCTGTGGTGTTGCTGCAGCTCGTGTATGTAGATTCGGGTTGGATTCCCAAGTAAACGGCGTCATCGGGAATGACAGTTGCTCTAGGGCACAGTAAGCTTTATCATAAGGCAATTTTCTGTGTTCCTGGAGAGCTTGCCAAATAGCCCAGAGACGATCAACCTGAAATTAATGAGAAAGAAAAGATTGGAATAAACGTCCTTCTATTGCGGAACAATGATCTCTATATGAAGAAAATCACTGAAAACTTCACCAAAATATATGATGAGATAACAAAGTGAATCAAGGAAGCTATGTATAAAATAAAAATATATTCGTTCCAACTAACTGAAAGATACGAACGACAATTAGAATATGTTGATCTTTACAGAAGTAGCATGATGAAAGAAGATTTAATTTTATTTCATAAAACTGTAATTTTGAAAACTATGGAAAGAAAGACAATGTTATTAGAAATGAAGGTAAATAAAATATATGAATTATTTACTATTTACCATTGAATGATGAATGTAGAAGAGAGGATCAAAGGAACTATAGACCAAACTGGACATGGCATATTTCTGGTGACCACCAACAAGATAGTGAATAGAGTTATGAACAACTTCAAATTGCACTTCGAAGTCACAATAGTCTTCTTGTTCAAGCATGAGAAGTACTTGTCTGTAAAGTGTAGATCCCTCTCCTCCACTGATATCAAATAGTTCCGGTCTTATGTCTCTGACTGTGTAGGTGTCTTCATGTTCGATGTAGCCTCTAAGGAACGGATTCTCGATTACGTTATCAGTCCAAGCATCATAGTAGTCAGGATCTCCTAAAAGTCTGGGCAGTTTCGTAAGATTATCTGTCCAGTCCCAATAAGGAGTGGCAACACTGGAGCCATGTCGGCGCATAGAATCTTCAAAATGTAACAAATAAACACGATGCCAATGTGGGAAAACTGGCATTCCATGTAGGCAACAGGCATATTGTGGATCCACTGGACTAGGACACATCGTTGAACCATGGTAACTAGCGATAGTCTGGAATCCATGGGCACTCTTGTCTTCCTTAACACGTGTAAGTGCTGCCATAAGATTCTGAATATCTCTTTCGTCCAAAGTATCAACATTTCGTCGGATATGATTTAGTGGAATGTCAACATCGATGTCTTTTTCTGAAAAGACAATTGAAGGAATAGAATATTAGTGTGAAATGTCCACCTATTTATGCATAAATATTTGTATTTATATATTATAAGAAGCAAAGGCACTTACTGGCTGGTGGGATCCTTATTACAGTTGCTTCAGGAAGAATGTTAGCTGGCAATTCAGTTCCATTTTGAGCAATTATTAACGTCTTAATTGTGAAAGCCGAATCAAAAGCTAAGTTATTATCAGCAAGAACATCAGTAATTTCTATCTTATAGAGACGGTCGAAGGCCCATGGCATTTCTGTACTGCCACCAAGCACAGCAAAGTGACTTCCTTCGTGACATTCTCCTCCTTCAACGCAGATCTAAAATACATTGAAAGAGAGTCGAAATATACACACTCTTTATATATTTATGTACATAGTTCATTAATTTACCTAAGCTGTACTGATAATTATATTACGTTATTCATTTAATAGAAATGTGAGATACTTATTTGAATATTCATTTATATATTAAACTTTATATATCCGAAATTGGGTGGAATCTAATTATAAAATTGAGAAAAGGAAGTGTTACAGTATATACTCAATAATTTCTTTAATCTCTTCCATTTTCTAAAATTATTTTTAATGCACTTCTTGAATAGGTTTTTGGCAAAACAGTTTTAGAAAACTGATATTGTTTTAGAATTCGTTCGATAAATAATAAGATTTGTCTCTATACTTACCTCAAAGGTTGCATATGCTGATGAACCAAATCCACTCAACAAAAAGCCAGCAAAAACACGATCGTGCTCTCTTTGGTGTCTGATGTATGACTCTATCTGATTAATAGACATACTGTTAGTATCTAGGATGTCGTATTCATAATGGAAGTTGTCTTTGTATCTAAACATGTCTTCAGGTTTGGACAATTTAGTGGTGAGTGCATTCAAATTGTAAGGGGCTCCGAAGGAGAACGGTTTCAACGGGACTTTCATAAGTTCAAGAGCACAATGGGATTCGTAGGCATTGAGACCTCTCAGCTTCTGCAGTTCTTGCCAAATAACCCACAATCTATCGACATTAGAATGATGTAGGAAAAATAATGGATCATAGGCTGCATAATGCAAATGGTTCAAGGAAAGTTCTTCTTTTCCACCGATCCAGGAGTGAATGGCATTGTGAACAATCTCTAATTGTATTTCGAAATCACAATAATCAGTCTGTTCCAAAGCTAAAGCGATGTTATCAAAGAGCCATGTCTGTTTTCCTAATACAGGATGTTCGTACAAATATTCGCTGATATCACGTTTAGTCATAGTATCATCGCTGATGAAAGAAATATGACCATGATTAAATGGGTTATGCGATTCTATCTTAGTGAAAGGATCCGAATACATCTCAGAGGCTATGAAAGCAGGAATCTCTGAAATAGGACGGGTCCAATCCCAATAAGGAACGCCAACTGTAGCTCCATGTCTATGTAAAGCTTGTTCAAACTGAACAACGAAGAGCCTGTGCCAGTGAGGGAACGTAGCCATACCATGAAGACAACAAGCATGTCTATGCTTGGCAGTGGGATTTGGGCAAAGAGGAGGAAGAGCATGGAATGATGCGATTGCTTCAAAACCGTCAGATGACTTGTCTTTCTGCATTCTTTTGAGAGCATGTACCAAGGAATTCATTTCAGACAAAGAGAGTCGTTCAACATTCTTTCGTACAAGATTTCCATTTCCTTCTTCATGTTTGAAGTCAGCAGAATGACCTGAAAAGATATTGGAATAGAGTTATTGTTACTTGTTATGTAGACCCAAATCAACATATTATGCAGATTATCCCTTGACAAAAAATGTGAGACCGTATGCTGTATTTTCTCACTCAGTCTCGTAAAATTTCGTAAAACGAATTGAACAATTAATAACTGCCTAATTGCCTTACACTACACGATTGTACGTAGAGAACGCTGGGGGCAAAACTGAAAAGTGCCTCGTTAGCTCGCAATGATCTTAGTCATGAAAAAGCTCTTCACCTCAGAAAAACTATGCTAGGTTGCTGGGTGAATAATAAATTTTATGTTGACAAAAAAAGCCATCGTATGCTTTGCTTGAGATTGGAATAGAAAAGGAAATGGAATAAAAATAGAAAAAAATATATATCTCTTACCTTGTTTTGGAACATAAATAATAGTTGGATGTGGGAAAATTTTAGCATGGATTGATGATCCATTGACAGCTGTGACTTCAGTTTTAACACGGAAATGGCTGTTTTGGTTGAGACCTAACAACTTCAGCTGGTCTGTTATTTCATATCGGAAGACACGGTCAAATTGCCATGGCATTTCGGACTCTCCTCCCAAGACAGAGAAGACACCAGCTTCGTGAGCACAGTTTTCTTCATACTTAGAAGTAGGTACACAAATGTATATGTGTACGTCGGCCGAAGCTTTAACGCCATGAAGTAAGAATCCAGCAAAAATCCTGTCATGAGCCTTTCTCTCTTCAATAAGATGTTCCAACTGAGTAATAGTGAGATCAAAGAAGGTCAAAGTGTCATATTTGTAGTGTAACACATTTTGATAGTCAAAGACGTCATTTGGAGTGCTATGAGTGAGTGTCATCCAATCATGATTTGCAGTAGTGTTACTGAATGGACGCATAGGTACATTAAGTAGAGGCAATGCACAATTAGCTTCATTGTAAGGTAGCTTTCGGTAACGTTGTAATTCTTGCCAAATTGCCCATATCCTATCAACATTACTATGATGAAGGAAAAAGATTGGATCATAAGCTGTAAAATCCAGCGACGACATAGAGTGAGGATCACGACCACCGAGCCACGAGTGGATAGTATTGTGAAGTACTTCAAAGTGGACTTCAAACTCACAGAAATCAGTCTGTTCCAAGACGAAAAGTGTGTGTTCGTAAAGATATTTGTTACCAAATAATTTAGGCTGTGGATCTCGCTTGGTTTCCGAATTTAAGAAAGAAATCTTTCCTTTAAAGAATGGATTTGGTTCGATAAGAAGAGTTCTTGAATTGTAGTAAGTGGCTTCATTGACCAAAGCTGGAAGGTGATCAAATGGTTGTACCCAATCCCAATAAGGTACAGCTACACCGGAACCTCTGTTTAACAATTCGTTCTCCACTAGAGCAACATATAATCTATGCCAGTGTGGAAAAGTTGGCATGCCATGTATACAACATGTATATGCCTTGCTACCATCTTTGTTAGGACACTGTGCCGGCAATCCGTGGAATGCGGCAATTTCTTCGTATCTACCATCAAGTGTCATATCTCTGAAGGCATTTCTCAGTGATTCGATATCGCCTTTAGTAAGACCGTTGAGATTCTTTCTAATTCGGTTTGCGCTGGTTACAGGTTCAACCCATACACCCACCTCGCCGAAATCACCTGTAGAACATAAGAAAATTGATTAACGTAATTAGTTAAATGTTGTATTTCGTATTTTACGTAAAAATTTACTTAATATAAGGAATTAATAAAACATAAGCGTTCGAGAAAAATAACTTTTTTACTTCTACAGTAAATAATGGATACTTACCAAGACCTGGCTCGTAGACAATTGCAGGTTCAAGATTAACATCGGCTATTTCAGCTCCAGCCAAGTCTTTCACGTGATATTCAATGTGATATTGGTCATTATAATGTAGATTTGCTTCCTTCATCTGCTTCGTGATATCAGCTTTGTAAACTCGGTCAAATTTCCAAGGCATTTCGTTAGCGCTACCCAGAACATAAAACTCTCCAGCATTCACCTGATCAGTACTACCATGAGCCCTGATATAATATTCAACTAATGCAGACTGTTTAATACCTTCGAGCATGAAAGTAGCGAAAACGCGACCCTTCATACGACGTCTGTTAATTTCTCTGTGTAACTTTGGAATAGATAATCCATTCAATTCAAGAACATCATATTCGTAATGGAAATTCTTCTTGTAATCAAATACATCAAAAGGAACTGAATGTTCTCGAGTCATTGAATCAACATTGATGTCACTGGTGAGACTGAAAGGAGACATTGGTTTGCGGAGAGTTTCAATAGCACAGTTAGCACTGTTGTATCGATGTCCCCGGAACTTTTGCAGAGCTTGCCAAGTGGCCCAAATTCTATCAACATTTGAATGATGAAGTAAGAAAATAGGATCGTAAGCTGTGTATTCAAGTGATGACATAGAATACTGTTCTCCGCCTCCAACAAGTGCATGGATGTGATTATGAGCAATTTCGAATTGTACTTCGAACGAACAAAAATCTTCTTGTTCTAAAGCGTACATAACTTCATTTGCCAAAGGAGTGAATTCTCCGAAAGGCGGTTGAACAAATAGGGTTGGATTAGGAGCTCGAGTGGTTTGAGCACCAGCTTCATCAATAACGCCACTAAAGAATGGATTCGGGTGAGTTTCCCCATTTTCATCAACATATGTTTCTTCTTTCACCAGAGCGGGCAGTTCCGAAATTGGGCGAGTCCAATCCCAGTAAGGAATACCATTCTGGTAACCATTTCGTCGCAGACCATTTTCAAAGTTGATAGTCAACAATCTATGCCAATGAGGGAATGTTGCCATTCCGTGGTGACAGCAAGCATATTTGACTGCAGCATCAGGGCTAGGACACCATTGTGTGGAACCGTGGAAAGCAGCTACTTGCTGATATCCATTGGCACTTTTATCGTCTTCGTAAGCTTGTAAAGCCTTCCTCAGTGCATTCATATCTGCATGGGTCAATGAAGAAACGTCTCGTCTGGATCGATATAATTCGTCAAAGACAACGTCTGATTCCTCTGAAAAAAGTCAAAAGAAAATCGTCATGAGACTCTCGAGCCTGTTCTGTTTATGAAATTAAATTTAACTTCAATGTAAATGTTATTAACAAAATCAAATTATAATGAAAACGAGTGAGTGTGGTGAATGCAGTCTATATCTAGTTTGCTATTTAGAATATAGTTTTCTGAGTAAATCAAGAATTAGAAGATATTCCAGAGCACTTACCTCTTCCTGGAGTGAATATCACAATTGGATCTGGAATTGCGGTGGATGGAAGAGCTGTTCCATTGATATCGGTAATCTGTAAGGTTATGCTATAATCAGCGTGCATATCTACACCAAGTTCAGCTAGTGCTCCAGTAATTTCATATTTGTAAAGTCGATCAAATCTCCATTCCATCTCTTTGCTGCCTCCAAGGATTGTTATTGATCCAGCATTGTATGTGTTACCTGCACTGTCGACAGTGATGTCAACATTTGCTGATGTTTTGATACCCATCAAAAGGAAGCCAACAAACGCACGATCTTTAGCCTTGTCTTCTTCGATATGTCTCTGAAGCTCTCTAACGGACATTCCTCCGAAGAAGAGCGTATCATAAGTGTACTGAAGGTCTGACTGATAATCATAAACATCTGTTGGTACTGCGTGGCGATATGTATGTTTGTTGTTATTCAGTGGTGGTTCGAAGGCAAATGGTTTCAAAGGACGATGGACCTCTGAAAGAGCGCAGTATGGTTTGTAGGGTTTTCCACGATGGATCTGCAATGCTTGCCATACTGCCCACAATCTATCAACTTGTGAATGATGCAGCCAGAAGAGGGGATCAAATGACGTGTAATGCAAAGACGACATAGAATAAGGTTCATTGCCACCAACCCAAGCATGAACTGCGTTATGGGTAACTTCAAACTGCACTTCGAAATCACAGAAATCTTCTTGTTCGAAGGCTAACATCATACCATCATAGAGATATCCGTGATGTCCTTTTGTTGGTTTCTCAAACAATCTAATCAATTAGAATGAAAACAGAGCAGAAATATAAAATGAATCAATTCCATAGATTCATACCCAAATAATAACTAAAATACAACTTATACAACACATATAGGGCTTTATATTTCTGAGCGGTAATTAGTTTAATATGTATTTAAAATGGAATTAGCGCCAACTTTTATGAGTTTCTTAATAGTAATTATTAAATATGAGGAATTGAGACGCAAAGGGATAGGAATATTTAAATTCAGTATTAAATTAAAAATTCAGACCCAACATCTATACATGTAGCAATAATAAAATTCCAATGTTTTGTCCAAAGACATCTACAAACTTGAAAACGTTATGTGGCCCTAGCTGCTACCTTTGTAATTATAGATATCGTAAAGTTTTCTGTGTGATAGATGAAGAAACGCTGTACAACTAATTGTTAATTAAATTAGGTTTTGGAAGAGGATGAAAAATAAGGTTTGTTGTTAAATTTCGAATGAAGCTACTTCAAGATACAATATTTAGAATATTATGAAACTTACAAACCTTGCATCAACGCTTCTTGTAGTAAAAACATTATTGTCCAAAAACTCGACTGGTGCATGGAAGAAGGGGTTTGGTTTTGCTTCTTTGGTGTAAGGATCTTCATATGTTTCAGCAGCAACCAGAGGTGGCAATTCTGAGCTAGGTTTCGTCCAGTCCCAATAAGGAACACCTATGTGGGATCCACGGGCAATAAGAGCATCTTCAAACTGCATGACAACAAGTCTGTGCCAGTGTGGGAAAGTGGACATTCCATGAATACAGCATGCAACACGGTCGATAGCATCAGGTTCTGGACATTTGGCTGGAAGACCATGGAATTCAGCTAAGGCTTGGTAACCGTCAATGGATTTATCATCCATGAAACGTGCCATGGCAACTCTCAGTTCATGCACTTCTTCTGTCGTCAAACTAAGAAGATTTTTACGGACGGTTAAACCAGTTTTATCGACTGGTGCCATATCAGCTATAAAAAAGTCAAAGTGATAACTTTTGAAAAATACAAAATACAAAGTGTGCTCTAAGAAAATAAATGTGCTAGAATAAAAATATTTTTATTAGTAATGAGTATGAGAATTTGAAGTTTCAACCGATGGCGTTAATCCTGAAATATTGTCGACACTGAGATTATCTCTCTTGATATAAAATGAAAACACAATTATGACAAAACACTACTGATTACAATGTCTACTTTCTCTGCAGACTTTATAATCTAATATATTTTAATTTCTATGTCACTTATGGTTTACAATGATATTATGATGTAAATGTAACATTTATATAAAGCTAACTTTAATGTCTATTATGATTTTAATTTGCATCAATGAAATCTTAAATGTGATGAGTTGAAGAACTTATAAACAATATCATTTATATCTATGCACACTACACTTGATGTGTTTTTTTACCCACGCTTCTATATAACTCCATTACAACAGATGGATATTGTTCTATGTTATACCGACAGATATACGCTTCATAATATAGTTGTTTCAAAAATATATCTGAAATTTAAGCAAAAGATCCGAAGGATGTTATTCTGACGACCCTGATTTAATTATTTTGCATTTAAAATGCGATACAGTTGTATTATCAAAAAAGAATCTCCCGTTTGGGAATATCTTAAGATGTGGCGATGAACCCAATGGGTATTTAGTGACTCAGTTTAGAACGTAATTGGAGATTCAGTTTATACGGCAATATAAACATATAATTCTCAAAATTCTCTAAATATATAAAGTATTATTACTCACCATCTTTAAAGTCACGAGCTGGAATATATGTGACAGTCGGTCTTGGGATTGTGCCATCGGGTAAGAGAGTGCCGTTAATTGCTGTAACATCAGCATGAATGTAATAGTTGCCATCCAAAGGAACACCGAGAGATTTGACAACATCTGTAACCTCAAGGAGGAAGGGATAACCAAAGTTCCAGGTCATCTCGTGTACACCACCAAGAATAAAGAAAGAACCGACATGATTGTTGCAGTTATCGCTGTGTCTTTTGTCATCGGTCGGAACGCAAACTGCGACTCGAACGTTGGCAGAGGTCTTGATACCTCCTAATCTGAAATTAGCAAACGCTCTCGGGTGCTTTTGGTGTTCTTTTAAAAGCGTATCTATCTGTGGAATGTCCATTCCATTGAGGTGGAGATCAGCATAATCATATCCCAGTTCGTTGTAGTTAAACACATCAACAGCCTTGGCGTGGTCTTTAGTAAGACTAATAGGATTGGTGTCACGACCAAACGGTTCCATTGGCTTATGGAACATGTTCAAGCCACAGTTGGCACTACCATCAAGACCTCTATGCTTCTGCAGAGCTTGCCAAATAACAAACAGACGTTCAACGTTCGAATGATGCAAGAAGAAGAGTGGATCGTATGAAGTATACTCCAAACTAGACATTGAGTGTGTAAAGCGACCACCAACGAGATAGTGAATTGGATTATGAGCAACTTCAAACTGAACTTCAAAATGGCAATAATCTTCTTGCTCTAAAGCTAAGAGAACACCTTCTAATAAGAAGTTGTCTCCTCCCTTTGAAGCTTGGAACAATCTTGTATCAACGGCTCTAGCAGTGACCTTCTGCTCAAATGTAATATCGCCTGAGTAGAAGACGTTCTTTTTAGCCTTGTGAGAAGAGGGATCCATAAAAAGAGGATGACTAACGAGCTCAGGAAGATGATCCAATGGTTGAGTCCAATCCCAGTAAGGAACACCAAGTGTGGAACCATGGGATGCCATTGCTTGCTCAAACTGTACAACGTACAGTCTATGCCAAAGAGGGAACGTTGGCATACCATGCAAGCAACAGACCACAGTTCTTCCATCTGGTGCCTTACAGTCAGCTGGCTCACCATGGTAGCCTGCGATGGCTTGGAAACCAGTCGGAGTTGCATCATCCTGCATGGCTCGAAGAGCTACTTGTAGGTTGAGAACTTCATCTTCTGTTAGGGTTTCCACACTCTTACGGATTAAATTACCTGAAATGGTTAGAAATAAAAAAATATAATTAGTATTATCATTTATCTAAATATTTCTGAAGTGGCTGAAGGTATAGACTGCCACCTCTTATACAATGAAGTATCTAGTTACAATTCTGAACCCTCCCGTTTATTCACTATTTTTACTCTTTTAGTAATATAGGAAAGGAATTTTGTAGTCACTGTAATTTATTATTCACTCAATTTAGGGTATATTTAGAACCGTTGTCTCTACTTCCATAAACATAGTTATAAGTTAGGGAGAATTCACAAAAAAAAAAAAACAACAGACGAAGACAGGTGGTGTAGAAAACAAACAGATGTATTAGTATAACGCTCGGGAATTGAAAAAAGACTTTAACGTTTGGAGCCTACGCTCTTCCACAGAAAGGAACACAGAAAGAAACAAGGAAAGAAACAAAGAGAGAGAGAGAAAAAAAAAAAGGAGAGAAACAAGGAGAGAAACAAGGAGAGAAACAAGGAGAGAAAAATAGTTATAAATTACTTAGTGAACGTTATCAGCATAACCTTAAACTATGTAGAACCATGTGCGCAGATAATTCGAATGAGATTTCAAGGATGCCATTTGTTAAGTGCAGAAATGAGTTTACGTGTGCAAATATATTTGAGCAAATTCATTTACGTATGATTTCATCTGCAAATTTTACATTGAGGCCATTTTTATTTTCTAAGTCAGTGAAAGTTTGCATATTTTTGTGCTACAAACACGCAATATAGAATTATCCCGTTGAACAAAAAAAGAAGCTCAAAGAATTCCTTAATATGACTTTCAAACGTTTGATAACTATTTTGATTCGCACCTTAGTTTGAAATGTATGTACTTCTTTTGTTTGTAAAACATCTAAATATCATATTCAAAGCAAGATTAGAACAATAACTGCTTTGTGCTCCACCAAAAGAATTCACTGTAATATATACATTTACTTAGATCGAGACAAGAAATTTGGGACAACTTCAAATATTTAGTATTGTCTGTGTGGTTCATATTAATAGAGATTTCTCTTCATTACTAATTGTGTCTCGAATGATATCCTGTGGTATAGATTATAACTCAGTGAACAAATAATCTTTGGTCGAAGCGTTTCTTTCAGGTCCCATTGCACTTATATCTTATATAACTGTACATGCAGCTCGTTACTGTTGTCAATGCGATATAGATTTATATCAGAACTTCGATGATATATTTGTGATTACAAAATGTGAGCAATGAAGTATAACATTTATGTTAAAATCAACTTAGTGGAGTGAATAGTGATTTCTTTGTTTACTATAATAGCAGTCATAGTTTTAGATTTAGCGGATTCTAACAAGACACACACTGACCAAAACACTTCTTTATGTAGTATAATTTGACAAATTTACATGTCAAAATTTAGCCAAACTAACTGATCTCTCTTCTGATTGCTTGCCTATCAGATAACAATGTGACAATTAAAATATATAAAAAGGAAATATTTGATACCTTCTGCGTTGTGCCCGCAAAGCCAGAACTAAAAAACAAAAACAAAAAAAAAACCAAAAAATAGAAATATATTTTCGGTTAAATCTAGATATAAGACATTTAAAAACTGTATTAAGTATGAATTGAGAAGACAAAGCAATAGAAATGTGCAAATCTTTATTTCTAGCATTTACCATTTAAAAGATTTCTAACATGGAAAATAATGGTTTCTAATAAAGGAACCACACCAGAATTTTGAGGGAAGGGCTTCGTTTGTACCGCCATTCCCAGTTATTTTATCGATTTCGAAATGACGAAATGAAAGGTTAATCGGGACTTAACTCAGAAAGTCAAGAACCAGAAGAAATATCGATGGTATTTTATCAGACACTAGAGACTATGCCAATTGGCTAGCCTGTTATGTGCAAAGTATTGGTTTCAAATGTTGGCACAAGGCAGCAATTTCGTGGGTAAGTCGATTATATCGACCCCAGTTTTCAATTAGGACTTATTTTATTGACGTCGAAAGCATGAAAGGCAAAGTCAACCTCAGTGGAATTTGAACTCTGTACGTAAAGGCGGACGAAATGCCACTAAGCATTTTGCCCGGCGTTCTAATGATTCTGCCAACTCGCTGCCTGCAGTGTGCAAAATATTGGTTTCATATTTTGGCACAAGGCCAGCAATTTCAGGGGAGGCGGCAAGTAGATTGGATAGATCTCGGTGTTCAACTGGTACTTATTTTATCGACCTGGAAAGGATGAAAGTTGACATGTGCGAGATTTGAACTCAGAACGTAAAAACGGACAGAAATTTGAGAAAGCTAATTAGCCCAGTACGGCGGCAATTCTGCCAGCTCGCTGCCTAACAGTAAAGCAATACTGGTTTCAAATTTTGGTACAAGGCCAGCAATTTCGGGAGAGCGAGTAAGTCGATTACCTCGATCACACTGTTGAACTGGTATTTATTCTATCGACGCCGAAAGGATGAAAGGCAAAATAAGCCTCCATGGGATTCGACTCAGAACATAAAGAAGGACGAAATACCGCTAAACATTTTGTCCAGTGTGCTAACGATTCTGTCAGCTCGCTGCTTTCAATGTACAAAATATTAAGAAAAAATGTTGATAATTTCGATACGTGCATAGAAAGTTAAAGAATTCTGTTTAACTTACGGCAAAGACGATCGCAAAGAGACAAGGAATCTTCATCATGACTTCTTCAAGTCAGTGTTCAGTCTTCAGCTGAAGGCAACACTGATGAAATCTGTGAAATGCTCCCCTTTTATAGCAATTTCAGTAATGCTTTGTTGGCAATAACAGTGTGGTTATGACACGTGTCGGTCTTTTAGACAATACATCATAATCATGACATTTGACATTATCTACAGAGCCAAAACCATATATCGAAGAACTTTTGCAAAAGGATAGATTGCTATCATAGAATTGTTCTTTTGAAGACTGTTCTTAATAATGTGTAACTTTATAGTGTACAGTTGTTATATAACTGAAACATTATATACCCCAGCTGGATGTCGTCTTAAATTTTGTATTTCACTGTTGCCAAGATTGTGATCTATATTCAATTTTCCTCTTGTAATGAGAACCATAAAGCAAGAGATACACTTTCAGAATGTTCCCTACACGCATTGGTTTCGATCCCTGGTTGAGACTAATTTTCAAAATCTAAGACACTAATACGTCTGCAAAAGTTTTTTTCTTTGAAGAAAACACAACAAACTAGCAAAACTTATTTATACAGGTTTTTTTCCTTAATCTTTTAGTCAGGTGAGAAGGCAGTAATCAAGTTTCGTTTAGGGACCCTAAGATTGCTGGGAGGTAGGGAAGAAGGTCTTACCGGAAATCTATGTGCGTGTTTATGGATGTATATATGTGTATATATATGTATATTTACATGTATATATATATGTACACACTCTCTCTTTTTACTCTTTTACTTGTTTCAGTCATTTGACTGCGGCCATGTTGGAGCACCGCCTTTAGTCAAGCAAATCAACCCCAGGACTTATTCTTTGTAAGCCTTGTACTTATTCTATCGGTCTCTTTTGCCGAACCGCTAAGTTACGGGGACGTAAACACACCAGCATCGGTTGTCAAGCGATGTTGGGGAGACAAACACAGACACACAAACACACACACACATATATATATTCATATATATATATACGACTGGCTTCTTTCAGTTTCCGTCTACCAAATCCACTCACAAGGCTTTGGTCGGCCCGAGGCTATAGTAGAAGACACTTGCACAAGGTGCCATGCTGTGGGACTGAACCTAGAACCATGTGGTTGGTAAGCAAGCTACTTACCACACAGCCACTCCTGCGCCTATATTATATTATATTATATTATATTATATTATATTATATTAAAAATTGAGGAGATAATTATAATCCAGACTATCATCTCATCAGCATTTCATGTCGGAACCTAACTAGCGTCGTATTCAGTTAACTAAACACACATCGGTAAAAGACTTCAATTTATCAAAAACAGGAACACTTCGAAAACCCAAGGTATAATACAATAGGTATAATATATACTTCACAGTGTGTATAATAATAATAATAGTAATCCTTGCTATTTTAGGCATAAGGCCTGAAATTTTGGAGGAGGGGTTTAGTCGATTACATCCACCCCAGTGCTTGGCTGGTACTTATTTTATCAACCCCGAAAGGATGAAAGGCAGAGTCGACCACGGTGGAACTTAAACTCAGAACGTAAGGACGGACAAAATACCGCTAAACATTTCACCCGGTGTGCTAACGATTCTGTCACTTCGTCGCCTTAATAATAATAATAATAATAATAATAATAATAATAATAATAATAATAATGGTTTCAAATTTTGGGGGAGGGGACTAGTCGATTACATCGACCGCAGTGTTTCCCTGGTGCTTAATTTATCGACCCCGAAAGGATGAAAGGCAAAGTCGACCTAGGCGGAATTTGAACTTAGAACGTAAAGACAGACGAAATGCCGCTAAGCTCTTCGCCCGCCCGGCGTGCTAACGATACTCGTTACTTCGTCGCCTTGATAATAATAATAATAATAATAATAATAATAATAATAATAATAATAATAATAATAATAATAATGATAATCTGCTCGGACGCAGTGCCAGGCAGTGGCTCTCATGGCTTCTGATCTTAATTGATTGGAAGTGTTATCATGTACATTGTTTTGTCTTGGTATAAAAGATGGGCTACAGCAAATATTCTGCTTATTACCACAGATTTGCTTGTCAGTTGTTTGACCTTAACCAGTTGAGCATGTCCCTTGGTGGATGACGATATGTGTATCTCTGATCATGAGCAGAAGTAGTGGGGGAGCATCATAGCCATGTGTTGAGAAGAATTCTTTGGGGTTTGAATAATTCACCTTTGGAAACATGGGTGTCTTGCTCAACATCCTTAAACAAACCTTATTCAGGGACCTTTTGAGCGGGATGGGCTACTCGACCTGAAGAAAATTCTATCTGTGCCCCACCTGCGAGGTCATGCGCTGTTTATCTTGATATGAGATCACCATGTCGCGCAAATATGGTTGTGATGCATGTACCTGCCTGGTGTACCCTTATCAGATGGGTATAATGGGCTTCGTATATTTTACCCCAGTGTCATTTTGATGGCATGCACTGCTCTCTCACTCAATAATAATAATAATAATAATAATAATAAAGATCAGTAAATATAAAGACTTGCTAATAGAAATTGAAAAAATGTGGCACCTTAAGGCGACTACCGTACCAGTGATTGTAGGATTTCTAGGAATGATAAAAAAAGGTACTGAAACCTATTTGAAAATGATACCAGGCTTACCATCCCTACAGGAAGTGCAAAAAATTGTGCTAACTGGAACGACTCATATACTGAGAAGAGCATTATCGCCGTGAAAACAACATCCATTCATGAATTTTTTCTTTTTTTTTTTCTTAAATACATGTTTTACCTGTGAATTTGCGTGTGTAAACTGGGAATGCATACAACGAGTTTCTCTGCCCTAGGTATACGGAAAACACTCGGCGAGAAATGGAAGACAATTTGAAGAAAGAAGAAAAAAAAACAACATAATAATAATAATAATAACAAACATTCACGCGATAGGATAGATTCCTTTATCGTAAATACGATGTGGTGTTTTATAGATATATTACTATACTTTTTTAAAACTTTGAGATGTTGTTCATAAATTTCTATATCTTAGCTATGCTAGTTCTAACTTGTCGACTCTCTTCTCAAAGATTTCATAAATTTCTTTATCTTAGCTCTGCTAGGTCCTCCCAAAAAATCTAGATTTCTATACATAAATTCGTCCCCACGCTGGAATTTTGGCGAGCTTACCTACCTGCTTCCCCTTCGTCCTCCCCCTCTCTCCCCCTCCTCTTCCACTGGGTTTTCAGTGCTGCTGTAAGCATTCACACGATAGGATGGCCATTTAACAGCCTTCCCCCAAAGTGTGTAAGCCTTTTCTATTGCTTTCTATGATTGTTAAAACTTTGATATGTTTATAGATTTTTACTTCTTAACTACGATGTAATTTTCCATAGATAGATTCCTTTATCGTAAATACGATGTGGTGTTTTTATAGATAGACCGAACCTCCAGTTGGAGGTCCGGTCCGAACCAGACCCCGAGCACTGATTCGGACACGACCGTCCAACGTTCTACAACGCTACCGGTCGGCATGAATCTGCTTCTCCAGGTGCCGAGCTGCAGGTCCACCGACTTTTTTGGGTTAATCTTTGCTCCCGTTATTTCCACGTATTCTTTCACAGTAGTGCTGACCAGGTCTCTGTGCTTGTCGTCCGACACTATGACAGTGACGTCATCTGCGTATGTTGACACAACTCTCCCACATCCTAGTTCACAAGAGATGTCTCTCAGCGTCTCCAGTTTCCGAAGCAATGGCTCGAGAGTCATTACATACAGAAGCGACGAGAGTGGGCACCCTTGACGGACCGAACGTACGATGTTTAATGGTTCCGATTGGTGACCATTTACCTCGACTATCGAGTAGATGTCATTGTACATGGCAACGACCCAACCGCGGAAAACCGGACTGAAACCGACCGCCGTGAGACAGCCGTCAAATATTGATGGTCAGCCCTATCAAAGGCTTTTAACTGATCTAAATTGATCAGAGCTCCACCCATGCCAGGTTTCTTAACCACCCTATCTACGATGTAGTGAATGAGGTGGAGGTTGTCGTAGATGGACCTATTTGGGATGGCACATGTTTGTGCGTCTCCAGCCAGTTTCTCGACGACTAGCGTCAACCTCTTCACTAACACCTTGGCCAAAATTTTCATGTTTGCGTTGAGCAGAGTGATGGGCTTAAAATGATCTAATACCTCCCCCCTTGTCTGGAACCTTTCTCAGCAATAGCACTGCTCCTCGGCCCACAAATTTGGAACTTATTTCATTCTGTTGCCAGTTGCAGTAGACATCTATCAAGAAGCCTGCATACAAGTCTGGCATACTAAAATAAAGCTCGTAGTGTAGACCATCTAATCCTGGAGATTCCCACCCCCGTCAGCTCATTATCTCGTCCCGTATTTCCTCAATTGTTGTTGGCTTTTCGCAACACTCTGCATCTCTTTCTGACAGTCGTGTTTGGTCATCGAGGTAGGCAGTGAAATCCATCGTGCGATCTGGCCCACCGTTCGTCCCGAACAAATCGGCAAAATACTGATGAAAAGCCACACATATCTGCCCCGGCTCGTTCACCGTGCGCCCATTTTGGTCCACTAAAGACAAAATGGTGTTTTTGTTGCCATTTTACGCCACGGCCACCCGGGCCTATCGGACAGCTTTGGTTCACTTTTGTCTCAGAGCACGTGCCTTAGCTCTGACAATGCAACCTTCGTGCTTGGCGTTGAAGTGTTGATCGAGGGCCAACCTCACTGCCGGCACGTCAATTGCAATGCCTTTCCTAAGTGCCTCTTTTAACTTTTCTCACTAAATCACCCTCTATTCTAATTCTTTTTACAGCTATAACTTTGCTAAACGTAACGGATTCTACTTTGATGGCCCTTTTTAGGTTATACTACTATTTAATGTTGACGATTGCCCTTGTCAAAGCTTTCTGAACTAACTCTTTAAACCAGTTTCTGTAAGCCTGGCACGCCGGGAATAACGTGTTTAGCTTCCAGTAGCCAGTGCCCTGTCTACGTATGCTATCTAAATCAACCTTAGAGCTCACCAATTTGTGATCTGTGTAGCCGACGATTTGAAATTGTGGACAACTAATACTATCCCCATCTAAAGACCTGCAAAATACTTTATCTAGATACGATCTGGCTGTTCTGATGTGGTTTGCCCATGTCCACATTAGCATATTCGGGAAATCCAGTCAGTATCTGTCAGACATTTGAAAGTGTCTGAGCAGGTTTGCGAGGCTTTTGCAACCCCCTTTCTTATCCGATAGCCCCATACAATCCAATTGTGCATATAAGACGGGGTTGAAATCGCCCACTAACACCAAAGGCAGGGACGTACCCAGGAAGAACTCCAGGCGCCTGAAGTATTCCGGCTGTTTTGCACCTGTCGGTGCGTAAACAGCCACCAGTCTGAATGCCCCACCGTTACTACCGCTAATGTCCAGGACCACCAGCCTACCTTCCGGGTCCAAGAAGACTTATCTTACTTTGAGATCGCGATCTTTCCGAAACAATACCACTGTACTCCCACCATCCATTCCCCACCGACACGGAGATGCGTAGATCTCGTAGTCATCGAAAATAGGCATGAAAGCTCGCGGCTCGGTTAGTCTTGATTCAGTAATGGCTATTACATCTATTCCTCGTGACCTAAGGTCGTTGTTTCAAAGGGGACCCCAGGCAACGGACGTTTATGCAAACTACTTTGAGTATAACCATTTGAGTCGCTGGTAAGGAGAAAAAAAGCAGAGTACTCTGGAGTGGGAGCGAAGCAGATGTCCCGCTCCTTAAGTGGGTCGTGGTGGTCTCTATGACCAAGGATTTATAGACGTTCCGGGGCACTTTCGTGTTGAAGCCTCCAACGCCTGAGGAAATTTGGATTCTATGTTGCTGTATGTATGTTGCAATGTTCGAAGGATCTGTATATGTCGTGGCGGTGTGTTATTCGTGGGGGAAACAAAGTCAGTAATTTTGATGTCTGTATTTTTCTTTATATATAATAGTAAGTTTGTGTTGTCTGTGTTTATGCCGGTGAGTTTTGTGGTGCTTTTGCTATTTTCGTTTACTTTTTGTGTTGACCCTGTTGTGCCTTATACTGTTAGCTGTGTCTGTGGTGCTGGTAGTGGTGGTATTAGTGAAAGTGTTGGAAGCGTGGGTGTTAGTATATTGTTGTTGTTGTTTTCGGGTGATTTTGATTGCTTTATTTTGGCAGACACGCTTCTCCCACATCCTAGATTACACGGAACACACCCTCAATACTTCCAAATTCCGCAGCAGTAGTTCAGGAGTCAGTACAAGAAGAGAGGACACCCTTGCCGGACCGAGCGCATTCACCCCAACAACCGAGCAGATTCCGCTGTACAAAGCAGCAATTCAACTGCGGAAACCTGGACCGAAACCAGCTGCCCCGAGAACAGCTGATAAGTATTGATGGTCGACTCTATCAAAGGCTTTAGACTGCTCTAATTTGATCAGAGTCCCACCTATGCCAGCTTCGCTACCCATCCTCTCTATGAGGTGGAGGTTGTGAATAGTCCTGGTTGGGATGATGCATATTTGCGTCTCGCCAATCAGCTTGTCCACGACAAGCGCCAACCTCTTGTCTAGCATCTTGGCCAAAATCTTCATCTCTGCATTGAGCAGAGTGATGGGCCTGAAATTCTCTATAACGTCCCCCTTGTCTGGGTCTTTTTTTCAACACAAACTACAACTCACGGAGCTCAGAAAAAACACGTCTCACCTCGCCAACGACAACAACAGCAGGAACAACAACAACAATAATAATAATGTGAGCCATATACAAATTAAACAGCGTTTGAATCTGGTTTAAAACAGAGAACATTAGTGAAACACACCAGCTAATTATAGCTGCTGCCAATGTTGTAGCTGACATAATAGGATACAAGCGGAAGTCAGCTATAGAAAAGAAGCAAAAAAAAAAAAAAGAAAAGAAAAGGAAAAGACAGAACAAAACTGAAGAGAATACGAATGAAGTTGGAAAAGTCAAGTAAAGAATTGAGGCAATTAAATAGGATAATGAGAGGGGAACCCATTAATGAGGCATTAGAAAATTGAATGGACAGTAGTAGTTTGAAGAGAGAGGAAAAAATATCACAACGAGTGGTGGCGTTAAAAGCTAAATTGAAAGCCATGATGCTTGATGCAAAGGTTTTGAACAAAATAGATCGAATAGAAGACGGGCTTTTGAGGAAATAGAATGGGGAACCACGTACGGAGATGATTCCTGGTTCGGAAGAAAACAAAGTGTTTTGGAGAGAACTTTGGAACATGTCAGTGAGAACCTTGGAACATGTCAGTGAGAACCTTGGAACATGTCAGTGAGACACACAGGTGAAGAGCAGCTTGTTAATGTGCCGAAAGAGAAGGACGTTAGGATTGATCTATACTCAGTGAGACTGAAGTTGAAAACAAAACCAAATTGGAAAGAACCAGACCAGATGTTGTACAAGGTTATTGGCTGAAGAATTTTACACGGCTGCATGACAGTATCGCGGTACACCTTGATGAATGCTTGTAGCTGGGATACATTCCTACTTGGATGACAGGTGGACAAACGTTGTTGTGTCTTAAGTATCCCTTGAAAGATATATTGGTGCGAATTTTTTTAACCTATAACCTGTTTGTCACTTTATGTGAAAGCTCATGATCGGTATCTTGGCGGAAAAACTCTATCATTATCTGGAAAGTAACAAGTTACTTCCAGTGGAACAGAAGTGCAGGAGGCAAAGTAGGGCAACTGAAGATTAGTTGTTAATTGATAAAATGATTATCAGAAATTGCAGACGTAGATTGAATGTAGCATGGTTGGATTATAAAATGCATACGAGATGATGCCGCACAGTTGGATGAGTAAAACAATGAGAATATTTTGAGAAGTAGAAAGTATGGAGAAATTGGTCAAGGAAGGTATGAAACATCGGAGCACTGACTTGATTGGGGGGAAACAAAAGCTTGGGAAGGTGAACATCAGCTGTGGTATATTCCAAGATGATAGCATATTTCCGTTCTTATTTATAGTGGCCATGACGCCACTCAGTCTGATATTACAGAATGACAAAATAGCGTATGATTTGGGAAAAGGGTATGGTCAGATAAATCATCTCCTATTCATGGATGACTTAAAGCTTTATGCGATTTAAAGCTTTATGCGATTTAAAGCTTCATGCGAAAAATGAGAAGCAGCTGAAAAGTTTTGGGCATATTTTCTCAAATGATATAGAACTGAAATTCGGGCTTGAGTGTGCGTTATTTTCGTAACGAAACGGAGTAGATTTGAAGGAAGCTAGGGAGTTGAAAGGCCAAATGGAATCTGGATAGCTGTTGGCCATCATCAGGAGCCCATCATCAGGAGGCTGATATCAACTGGTTGACCAAGGTGGAAACGGCCTAATTGTTATGGAAAAGTGTGTGCAGAAGCAACGGAATAGCTTTCTTGATTATTTCCATGACAATACAGAAAAGTTTCTAAAGGCAATGAATAAAGTATAGGTAATCAAGGCTGGTAAAAGAGAAAAGAACAAAAACGAAATTCAAAGAGAACATGTTAAACCCGGCGTTCTAACGTTTTTGCCAGCTCGCAATAATAATAATATTAATCATAATAATAATAATAATAATAATAATGATAATAATAATAATAATAATGATAATAATAACAATCCTTTCTACTGGAAGCATAAGGCCTCAGATTTGGGGGAAGGGATTAAGTCGATTACATCGACTCCAGTGCGTAACTGGTACTTATTTTATCGACCCGGAAAGGATGAAAGGCAAAGTCGACTCCGGCGGAATATAAACCCAGAACGTAGCGGCAGACGAAATACCGCTCAACATTTCGCCCGGCGTGCTAACGATTCTGCCAGCTCACCACCTTAATAATAATAATAATAATAATAATAATAATAATAATAATAATAATAATAATAATATCGTATGATTTACGATATATTATTATTATTATCATTCAGTAGTTTTATTTTTATAACGTACTTTCACTTCACTACCGAGCGCAGCTCTGTGCGCCTTGGGTATGTGCTGTGGTTTGCTGTGGTGCTCTTATGTTTACTGTATTGAAAGTGTTTTGCGTAGAATGTGTGCAGTACCCAGTAGTGCAATTTTCTGTATGTTATATATATTTGTAAGTCCTGGTGTTTTTGTTATGTATTTGTCTGAATATTTTTTTATTATACCTAAGGCACCTACTATGATAGGAATTGTTTCTGTTTTTAGATTCCACATTCGAGTTATCTCTATTTCCAGGTCTTTGTATTTTGAAAGTTTTTCCATTTCTTTTAGAGAAACGTTGTCATCTGCTGGTATTGAAACATCAATTAGAAGGCATTTTTTTCCTTCATGATCTTTGACAACTATATCTGGTCTATTTGCCTTAATTTCTCTATCTGTGTGTATTGGCATATCCCAGAGTATGGTTGCTTTCTCGTTTTCTGTGACCTTTTCTGGCGTGTGTTTATACCATCTTTTTTCTGTTGCTATTCCATAATGTTGGCATAGCTTCCAGTGTATATATTATTATTATTATTATTATTATTATTATTATTATTATTATTATTATTATTATTATTATTATTTTGTTTGACTCAGAACCAGGAATGAGACCGAACCTGTGTTAAGCCAAATAATAATAATTATAATTATTTCAAATTTTTGCCGCAAGGGCAGCTTGGGAGTGGTGCAGATGAGTCGAATACATCGATCCCAGTGTTCAACTGGTACTTATTTTATCGACCCCGAAAGGATGAAAATATTATTATTATTATTATTATTATTATTATTATTATTATTATTATTGCTTGGTTTGACTAGGAGGAAAAGGTACTTAACTGGAGTAGGAATATCTTGGATTAGTGAGAGCCTGAGAGACCCCGCGGACGGGCTACAAAGGGTGGTCGGAGTTGAAAACAGAGAGGTAGGAGTTGAAAGCAGGGAGAAGAGTAGACAAGAGGAATAGGGAAATGGTGATGGGGTTGTTGAGGATGAGGAACAGGAATGTTATACAGTGAATTCTGATACTGTGGTGGGTGGACATGCAGGGGAAATGAATCAACTAGATAATGAATTGCTTGAAATTCAAAGACGACTCACCGACTTGATGAATGTTCCAGAAGAAAAAAATCACCATGAATATGAGAAGGGTAGATAGGAGTATGATAAAAAAGTAACACAAAAGATAAATACTGTCATACCATACATCCAGACGGAGGACACAACAGAAACAAGGAATCTTCTCCGAGCTATTGCGCTACTTGTTGAGGAGAAATTACAACTTGAGAGAACAAAAAATGGCGGAGCAAGAGAACCATGGTCGAAACGACGCATTGAAAGGGACATAATGCGAGCAAGGCAAGATCTAGACAAAATTGAGCAATGGTTAAGAAGAAATTGGAAAAATGAGAAAAAAACCGATCGAGAAAAACTAGAAAAGAAATATAAAATACAGAAGAACGGGCTTGATACAGTAATAGAGCAGTTAAAACAGAGGATCATGGCAAAAACCAGATCAGAAGATTTGCGAACAGAAAGAAACAGTTCGAGAACATATTGTTAAAAAATAACCCGAAGCAATTCTTCCGAACGTTAGAAAGAGACAATGGGGGAAAATGTCGCTCCTGGTGCAAACCAAGCCAGGAAGTTCTGGAGCGGTTATGGGGAAAATGTGGTGCATAAAAGGGATGTAATGTGGATAGGAACTATCAAGACAGAATTATAAGGAGGAAAGAAACAAAGGAATATAGTCATAAGCACGGGTAATGTGAAAGAACTAGTGGGTAAAGTGCATAACTGGAAAGCCTACGTACCAGACGGGATTCATGGCTTCTGGCTGAAGAAATGCCATGCGGTGCATGAAAGACTAGCAGCCCAATTGAATGAGTGTGTTCAGAAAGGTACAGTCCCCGCGTGGATGGTGACTGGGAGGACAGCGCTTGTAATGAAAGATAGAAGAAAGGGGAATATTGTGGGAAACTAGCATGCCTGAACATAATCTGGAAGATACTCACTAGAATATGTGTGGCAAAGACAAACACTTTCCTAGTACAGGAAGAAATACTGCCAAGGGAACAAAGAGGATGTAAGAAGAGTTCTCAGTGTACCAAGGATCACCTAGCCATCGATAGAACAGTTTTGAGGCATTGTAAAAAACATTTAACCACCATAGAACCGATAAATGCAACTGCAGATCCGGGACAGATTGCTCGCTGCAAGCCTAATGTAGAAGATTCAACGTCATATACCGATGCATCGTTCACAATATGGTAAATAACTCCTGTAGCTACTACATTGGTTCTAGTACCAATTTAAACAAAGGTATTATGCACATTTAAACTCGTTTAAATATAAGGAGAATAGCAATTCCACATCACTAGCCAGCCACATACACCATCTAATTAATAGAAAAATTCAGTATAAATTTTCCTGGGTTATAATAGATTCGGATACCCCATATCAGAGCTAACACTCTATTTATGGATTTTGCTTAAAAGAAGCTCTCAAAATTCGAACACACAACTCACCACAATTGCTTAATAATACAACGAGGCCTTCACTACGCGTAAGAACACACACCCCTTCTTTATCTCTCTAACTCTTATGACTTACCTCATTTCTATCTACCTTACCACATCACACTATGCGATAACTATTAATTCTTTAATTTATCCTTAATTTATTTTTGAACCTTAGCTCAATAAATCCCCTAATATAAACCCCCTAACTCTAACTCCCGCTCATGAATAATTTAACATTCAACTATCTCTTCGTTTCTCAACTGCCTACATACACAGAACCCCATTGCTAAAAATAACTCTACAGCCACTAACCTTAGCCAGAACAGACACAAGCAATTACTACTAAATTTCCTCCCCAATAACTTTAGACTTTGAGACTACCAGACATCTACTACTCTCTTTAAATTCCTTTCATTTTGCTCTATTATTTTACCCTATCTTTCTCTACCTCTTCATCTTCTCTCTTATCTTCTCGGATACCCCGTACACAATTCTTAGACATCACACACCTGTGCACCTTACTTTATCCTATAGCCAGTCCTTAAAATCCCTCCATTCACTCTATCTATTTCCCTTTCTATTTATTTTGTTTTCTTCACTTTTACCACTTAATAGCCTCTTCCGTTACCATTCTGTTATTGAACTTTGATACATTGGCGTCTTTTTTCTCCAGATATCTACTATATCAAGATTTTAATGCACATGGATATACGCAGGATTACACCTAAGGACTTACGCTCATGGATCTACGAAGGATTGCACCTAAGGACTCATGCTCTGGTTTCTATAATTTCGGAAAGTTGAATTATGAATTTTTATGCTTCTTTTTTCTTCTTTCTTCCCATCTCCTTATTCTTTTACTCCCTTCCTCTATGTCGTCATCTTATTAACATATACCATTCTCATTTTCTCTATTTTGTCTCTATTTGTCTCTGATGACGGAATATCTCATACTCGGGGATATCCAAGAAACAGCTGTAAGATTTCGAATTTCTTCCTATAATAATATTGTATACAACTTGAGATGTTTGCCTTGCCTTAGTGTTTGCTGTCCTGTTTAACAATTATATATATATTACTCTATAATCAGGGTACAAGATAGTACACAGCATTGCTAGAAATAAGAGTCATAACGGCTAAAAATACAGTTATCACTTGTGCACACTCGAGGAAACGAGTAAATATAAAGCCAACTTACCCATAGTAATTAAAAAGTGCAAACAAATTTACACACGCTCTCATATCACATAATTTTGGACCCTGTGGTAAACACTTAGTTTTCATCAGTGAGTATTTCTGCAGAGGGCTGGTTACGCAAGAATTTTTAGCACAATAATGCTCACAGGGTGCGAAATCACGTGATATAAGTACGCCTGCAAATTCATTTGTGATTTTTAATTGCTATGGGTAAGTTGGCTTTATATTTACTTGTTTCTTCGAATTCACCAGTGATAACTGTGGGTTTTGAGTCGTAATGGCACTTATTTCTATTCTGTGTACTATCCTGTATCCAGAAGCTGTAAACTATCTTGTATCCTGATTATAAATTGATAATTTTAACTTTATAGTTATTTTATGCTTGCTAGCCACTTATATTATTATTTTTGTTATTAATAATAATATCTTTATATATTGGAAAAAAATCTATTAACTACGATCATTTTGAATTTGCCGCTTCATTCAAATGGTCAATTCATATATGGTGATGCGATTATATTTAGCACTCGACAGTAACACTTACTGATGAATACTAAGTTTTTACCACAAGGTCCGAAATCACGTGATATGATTATATATATCTTTATATATTTTTTAAATAGATCGCTGACCAAACCATTCAATTTTTTTCTCCGTGTTTTTCTCCTTGTTTTCTCCGTATTCTTTCTGTTGAAGAACGTAGCTCGAAACGTTAAAGACTTTCTGTATTCCCGAGCGTTAAACTAATACATCCTTTTGTTGTTTACACCACCTGTCCTCGTTTGTTGTTGTTTTTTTTTCGTACATTCTCCCTCCTATATATATATATATATATATATATATATATATATATATATATATATATATATATATATATATAAATGTATTAATTTCCAGCAAAATAAAGCCCTATAAGGGTATATATATATATATATAAATTCAGATGAGTGGTACAACAAGGCACCGATATTTACTGGAAAATAGCAATCGATACAATTACGACGCTATTGTATAGCTTCACTGCGTATATACTGGCAAAAATGTGTGTGTGTGCAACAAACATGAAAATTTGTCTTACCTCTAGGAAGAACATTCGATAAATGGACAACCCGGAATTGGATAATGCAGCACCGGTTTCTGACTCTTCAAATACGTTTCACAACGTAAATCTGATCAGTCCTCATCAGCTGCATTTACCTAGACAATATTTCAAATGTTGCCACATCAATGCCAAGTATACTCGCCCGAACGCCCAGCCGTTAACAGAACTGAGAACAGTGAAGAAGTTATCAATGAAAAATATTTCAATACAAATGTATTAATTTCCAGCAAAAATTTCCAGTAAATTTTGGTGCCTTGTTGTACCACTCATCTGAATTTTTATATATATATATATATATATATATATATATATATATATATATATATATATATATATATATATATATATATATATATATATATATATATATATATGTATATATATATATATATATATATATGGGAGAATATACAAATAATAACAACAGACGAGGACAGGTGGTGTAAATAACAAAAGTATATATTAGTATGACGCTCGGGAATACGGAAAGTCTTTGACGTTTCGAGCTACGCTCTTCAACAGAAAGAATACGGAGACAAGGAGAAAAACACGGAGAAAAAAAATTGAATAGTGTTCAGTCAACGGTCAATCATCATATATATATATATATATATATATATATATATATATATATATATATATATATATATATATACACATATACATATACATACATGCAGACACACACACGCATATTTACGTGTGTTTATGTGTGTGTGTATTTATATATATAAGTGTGTATATATATATATATATATTATTTTGTTTAAAAGAGTTCCAACACTGTCTGTTTTTTATGTTTTATTTATATTCCTGCAGAACTAATGTGGGGTGTAGAATATGGAATATACAATATATAATATAATATACAATATACAATATAAAATAAAATAAAATAAAAATGGATGGCACCATGAAAGAAAGTATTGAATGTAGATGAAATATTGAGTGTTCAATATAAAGGATCAAATATATAAATATATAAATATAAATATAAATATATAAAGGCGACTCGAGTTTCAGGGCTATTTCCCTTCGTCATGGCCGGTATGACAGACTTTAATATAAATGTACATATATATATATATATATATATATATATATATATATATATATATATATATATATAAATGCATATGTATATATAAACGGATATATATTTATATATACTTCGTGGTGGTCTAAATGTATATAACACTATGGGTGCTATTCACAATTAGTGACGATTAAATTTTTCCTTTATGGTTTTATATTGCGTGCAACTGCATATATTAATTTTTAGTGTACACATTAACATTTCGATAAATCAGCTATAATTTTATATAGCAAATATATAAAATATATACTGACAGAGGGCTTTAGCTGAACCATCCGAGAAATGGGAATAGACACTGCTGATGAGTCTGCAAATAACAGACAAGACTAGTTTAGCCCAGTGGTTTTCGAGCTTTACCTTTTGGGGTAGTTATCCGTGTATATAAATGTTGCTTATGCAGCTTTAAGTGTCTTAACTTTTATTTCTAGCAATATTGATAATATTCAGCATCCTCAGTCACAATGTTCTATCTATCTATCTATCTATCTATCTATCTATCAATCTATCTATCTATCTATCTATCTATCTATCTATCTATCTATTTCTTTCTTTCTCTCTGTGTGTCTCTCTGTCTCTGTTTCTCTCTGTGTGTCTCTCTCTGTCTCTCTCTCTCTGTCTCTCTCTCTGTCTCTCTATCTGTCTCTCTCTCTCTGTCTCTGTCTCTCTCTGTATCTCTCTGTCTCTGTCTGTCTGTCTGTCTGTCTGTCTGTCTGTCTCTCTCTCTCTCTCTCTCCACACACACACACATATATACATGCACGCATATATACATACATACACACACACACACACACACACACACACACACACACACACACACATATATATGCACATACTATTTGTTTTTACATGACCGAACGCAGCGTCACCAATTTGTAAGTAGTTATCGCAACTTTATATTTTCTGACGCTACTCTATCTCTTTCTCGTTCTCTTTCTCTTCCTCTATCATTTCCCCCCTCTCGTTCTTCCTCTGTTTACTACTACGTATCTCTCTTTACCCCTCTTGTTCTTCCTCTGTTACTACTACGTATCTCTTTTTCCCCCTCGTACTTCCTCTCTTCCTCTTTTCCTCTCGTTGCTCACCTATTCTTCTACTTCCTCCCTTTGTTTCTCCCGCTACCACTCTCTCTCTTCCCCTTACACCGGCATGGTCACATTCTTCCGGTCAATAATCCTTTTCTTCCTTGGCTATCGCCGAGCAAACACGCGAACTTACTTCGTCCCCACTTTCAAGTTCGTGCCTCACAGCGTTCATACACACATAATTTTTCCCGTCTGGCCGTATAGCCTTTTCTGTTTGTTTTCCTGTCTTGTTTTTTGTCCGCCACTACATTCCTCCATGGCAAGGTTTAATTTGTGTATACAAATTTAATTTGCGGTCCATGGGAAGAGCCGTTTTCTACCCAGCTCTTCGAAACGCCGGTGTTAAAACGGGGGTAGCTGATGAAGGAAAATGTTCTCTATGTGGCTTGTGTGTTTTCTTGTCTACGTTTTGTTTGCAATGTCCTGTACCCAGATATGCACCTATACATACAGGTGGATGTCGGTATGCACATACCTGTACGTATATATGCATATACTCATTTACTATTTGTTTATATATATATATATATATATATATATAGTAAGAAAAGGAGAAAGAGAATTTTGATAGCCCCCCCCCCCCCCCCATGTAGTAAGTTGCAATGCAAGAAAGATATATATATATATAATAAAAGAAGAGAAATCCACACAGTTTACATAGTTTTAATATAATATATTTTAAATGAAAGAGTATTGTGGTTGTCGACCGATTTCGCTTTCGTTAATCATGACACTGAAATTATTTTGATTTTGTATTTTCTTAAGAAGTTTTTAGTCCATGTTCTTTGTATGAAAGTTTGTGAATGAATTAACAAGTATAAAACCCTCAGGGAGGTAACTGGTGGTAGTTATTATTCGGGACTTGAGTGTGATAAATAAACACAGCAAAAGCTCATGGTCTAAAGCAGTGAGACGAAATATGTACAGAGATGGATATGTGATCATGAATTAAAACATATACTGAGACAAAAGTTGTTTCTTCGCTCATATTTAGGCGTGTTCTGTATTTTTAGATAAATGAAGTTTCTTTATTCAAACGTTCTTCTACAGAAATTCTTTCTTTGCACTGGTAGATGGGAAAGACTAAAATTTGGTTGGATATTCCCTGCACATCTCTCTATGTTTTCACTCAAAGGTATCTGTCTATACCTTGAGAAACGTATCTGTTCCTTATGCAGTGTGGTTCTCTGTCTAAGTGACATACTTGTCTGTCTTGTATAGTCGTGTCCACATCCTGAATAATTTACAACATTAATTAAATTCTCGGATGTACAAGTGAAGGTGGTCTTTATTGTGAACCTCTATCCTTGTTTGAATTGGAATTCTGAACCTTCCAGTAGGTTGGGGCATGTTCCACAATTTGGACACCCATGTTTTTTAACCATTACTTTCGTGGTTGTTGCATATAGCTTTGCATTTGTCAGTAGCCTTTTCAGCGATTTGGGTTGCTTTTTCCTTTTTTGAAGAATTTATGTGTTTTAAGGATGTAGTTCATTTTTGGATCCTTAGTGAGTATTGGTAAGTTTTGTATAATGGCATTGTATGCCTTATTGTTTTTAGGATTGTGAGTCGATAGTATTCTGCCGATGATGTTACTAGTTATCGTTTTTTTAAACTGTGAATGCTAGTTGAGATTCAATATTTCTTTCCAGTGAATACTTGTTTACACATAATATTGCTTAGTCTAAATGTTTCTTTATCGTTGAGAATTCTTCACTTTAAATGTTTCTTTACTGTTAATGGTTCTTCGCTGCTATTGTGACCATTCCATCTTTTTTCATTAAAAAAATGCCCAAGTAAGCGATGGCAGCTTATCCATCTATTAAATGTATGATACTTATATTTTTAGAAAATATTTATTTTTAAAGAATTTCCTAATGATCCTTTTGTTATGGTAGCTGATTTTCATTATTTTAGAGTTATTGCTATATGTTTTAAGAATGTTTACATCTTTTCTATTAGATAAAATTAATATATTTAATACATTCATGAAAAGGCATTCTACATGTAATTTTTAAATACTGCACCGATAGGAAAAGATCTAAATTTCTTATTTCTTTTTCTCAAAATTTTAATTACGACCTTGGTTTTATAAATTTTTATTCCATTTTAAAAATCTGTTATTCAGTTTACTTTGGACGAAAAACTGTAACTATCTTCTTCGCAGATTCTCTGTAATTGGTTAGTCTGACGCGGTTAATGTTCCTTTGGGATAAATTGTAAGTTGATGGGTGAAAGAATATGTCCAGCGAGTTCTGGAAGGTCGATATTATGGAGGAAGAACTAGGTGTAGTAGTTAGTGTTGAATTCGAGTGGAAGTAGTTTTGCTTCTCTTAAGTCGACAGAAAAGGACTAGACACTATTCGTTTGCTACCGATATTTCTGTGGTTCTTAGCAATACGTCTATATGAGAGGATTTCTCAAGGTGAATATCGCAGTATTATGGCGCTCTTAAAGTATATTCACGTTAAGTAGGAAACAAAGATTTCTATTCGGTACTGATGCTATTTTCGTCGCTAATAACTGATTTTTGGCCAGCCCACCAGCTGTTTTCGGCACCAGAGACCAATCAATCACTGTTTTCAGTGATAGTGGATACCTACTGCTGATGGCATGCAACTAGGTAGAAATTACGTGACCTGCTAGTTCTGCCGCTAGTGCTGCATATTTTCGTCAGTTGCTGCTGTTTCTGTACTTTTTAATGCTACGCGTCTAAAAAAATATATTTCCTCAAAGACGAATACCACAATATTAAGATTTCTTACAGAATGCAACATTAAGTAGGATATTCTGGTTGTTATTAATAATAAACTCTGCTTTTTTTCTTTTTAGAAAATTATAAAATGGTAACAGGACTAAAAAGTGAATAGAAATAAAGGGAGTAACTGAATAATTTTATTGGAATTTCTTGAGGAAAATATATGGTTATATTGATTAATATAGTGTCTTGGTTCTTAAACCAGTTTTAATAGCGAGTCACAGACCCATAACATATGAGCAGTTAAAAATGTGAGAAAACACATCTGGTTATTTTTCAACTTTAGTATTAAGTGAGCGTCAATAATTTTAATACTACAGACAAGAACGAAGGGTAGTGATAATGGGCTTCATAGCCTGTCCAACAGTGCTGAGTTTGATACTGTTGATATAAGTCAACGTTTGCAGGAAAATGTGGGAAGGAAGGAGAATGAAGTGGGTGGACATTTCAGAAATAAAGATTAAGTATATGGTTAAAGTAAGGTCTGACGAGCGATGAGATGAGCAAAAATGTGTGTGCCGACAGGAAGGTGTGTAAGACTAATCGTTTAAAATCCAATGACTGCAAATATCGTAGCTTTATAATTTGGCTAAGTCATTGGCAAAGAGATGCCTTGCATTACAACTGATGCTGTCTACTAAACTTTTCTTGAGACATTATGAGAAAAAGTTCCAATAAAAGGAACGCTCTCGACAGTCTTTGATATAACAAAATACAAATTTTTTTTGACATTAAACAGACCAAGATGGTATTTAAACTTATCTCAAAAGGAGGGGAATTCACAAAAGTACGCACGTATCTAAATTTTCACTCAGTTCTACGTCCTTGAATATTGTAACCGTACTTCAGAATATATTCCTTTAAAAATAGGATGTTTTAGATTGTCGACTATAAAATCGAGGAGCAGTGCTAAAGTTTAAAGACGGAAATTTAAAGACCCAAAGCAAAAGTAATTATACGGAATAAGAAATGGTTATGCAATTTCATGTCGATGGCGCTGTAAAGTCATGCAAAAAAAAAGTGAAAAGAGTATTCTTAAACAAAAAATTGGAAGTAAGTAGAAAAACAAATTACATGCTTGAGATATCCTTTATTGAATAAAAAGAACAAAGTACATCAAGAACGAGAAAAAATTATGCAGATTTAATCAAGTACATGATAAGAACATGTTAATGATGTTTGCTTGGAGAGAAGAAAACTGTAGGGGGAGAGAAATAGCTTGCTGGTAAGGTATGACCATCGATACCTTGAATGGTAACCTTTATATCGAAATCATCATGAGCATCTAAACGCAGTTGTTTCAAACTTGTGGTGATATCATATTTAAAAAGACGGTCAAATGCCCAGAACATCTCATGTTCTCCACCGAGAATACAGAACGTACCTCCAAAAGCACAATCACCATCTTTGGTGCAGATGTCGAAATTGACATCAGCAGATTGACCAATGGTACGAAGTAAGAAACCAGCAAATATTCTGTCTTCATGTTGTATTTCTTGAAGGTGTTCTTCCAATTCAGGAATGGTCATACCGTGGAAATTAAGATTGTCATAATCATAACCAAGATCATGGTAATCGAAAGTTGTTTTGCCAGTTGAATGAGCCTTTGTAACAGCGTTAGGATTGCTATCCAAATTGAACGGCTTCAGTGGCTTAGCAAGTTTATTGATTTCACAGTTGGCAGAGTTGTAAGGCAATCCTCGATACTTCTGCAATGCTTGCCATACAGACCAAATACGATCAGTATTGGAGTGATGAAGGTAGAAGAGAGGATCATAGGAAGTATAGTGAAGGGTTGACATACCATATGGACTACTACCTCCAACCCAAGAATGAATAGCATTGTGACCGATTTCGAACTGGATTTCAAAATCACAGAAATCTGTTTGTTCCAGAGCAAGTGCTACCTGGCGATAGAAGAATGATTTATCTCATTTTTCTGGATCATCAAAAAGTTGAGCTCTCGGTGCTCTGGTTGTATTTTTATTGGCAACATCGATATGAGCATGGTGGAAGGGGTTGTTTTCCTTCTCAGTGACCAGTACAGGTAAATTAGCGAAAGTAGTTGTCCAGTCCCAGTAGGGAATACCAGTGTGAGAGCCATGAGCAACTAAAGCGTCTTCCATCTGTTTAACTAACAATCTATGCCAGTGAGGGAAAGTTACCATTCCATGTTGACAACATGCGTAAGCTGTGCCATTGGGATAGTGACAACTGAGAGGCATTCCGTGATAAGAAGCAATTTTCTGGTAACCATTGTCTGAAGAGTCAGCTTGTACTTTAGCTAAGGCGTCTCTTAGGTCTTTGATGTCAGATGGAGTCAAACTATTGACATTCTTCCTGATTATGGCACCTTCTGCGGCTTTCCTGTGTACCTCTTTCTTGAAATCTGTAGAAGAACAAAAAGTGAATATCTATTTTGAACAACGGATTCGTCGAAATATATGAACAAATGGACAAACATAGGCGGTAACAGTTTTAACAGTCAACTGACAAGAATAACTTGAAATATGATGTAAAGTTAAAGAGAAGAGAAAAAGTTTAGAAAAACAATATAATATTCAACAAACCTCTAGCTGGGACATATATCAATGAAGGAGCAGGTAATGCACTGGAATCTAATACTTTTCCATCAACTGTTTCAATTACAACTTCAAGGTGAATAGTGCTTCCATGAACATACAGGTCTTCCAGAGGAATATGCATTTTATGGAGAACATGAGTAATATCCATCTTGTATGTTCTATCAAAATGCCATGGCATTTCATTGTCGCCACCAAGTACAAACACCACACCAGCGTCTTCACAAGTTTTGTCGTTGCAGAGTTTCAAGTGGACATCAGCTGAAGTTTTGATACTAAAGAGTAAGAATGAAGCAAAAACTCTGTCTGTGTTCTGGCGTTTATGAATAGTCTTCTCCAATTGATCAATATCCATTCCATGGAAGTGAAGATTATCATATTTATAACCAAGTTTATGGTAGTTAAATAGATGCTGTGGTGTTGCTGCAGCTCGTGTGTGTAGATTCGGGTTGGATTCCCAAGTAAACGGCTTCATCGGGAATGACAGTTGCTCTAGGGCACAGTAAGCTTTATCATAAGGCAATTTTCTGTGTTCCTGGAGAGCTTGCCAAATAGCCCAGAGACGATCAACCTGAAATTAACGAGAAAGAAAAGATTGGAATAAACGTCCTTCTATTGCGGAACAATGATCTCTATATGAAGAAAATCACTGAAAACTTCACCAAAATATATGATGAGATAACAAAGTGAATCAAGCAAGCTATGTATAAAATAAAAATATATTCGTTCCAACTAACTGAAATATACGAACGACAATTAGAATATGTTGATCTTTACAGATGTAGCATGATGAAAGAAGATTTAATGTTATTTCATAAAACTGTAATTTTGAAAACTATGGAAAGAAAGACAATGTTATTAGAAATGAAGGTAAATAAAATATATGAATTATTTACTATTTACCATTGAATGATGAATGTAGAAGAGAGGATCAAAGGAACTATAGACCAAACTGGACATGGCATATTTCTGGTGACCATCAACAAGATAGTGAATAGAGTTATGAACAACTTCAAATTGCACTTCGAAGTCACAATAGTCTTCTTGTTCAAGCATGAGAAGTACTTGTCTGTAAAGTGTAGATCCCTCTCCTCCACTGATATCAAATAGTTCCGGTCTTATGTCTCTGACTGTGTAGGTGTCTTCATGTTCGATGTAGCCTCTAAGGAACGGATTCTCGATTACGTTATCAGTCCAAGCATCATAGTAGTCAGGATCTCCTAAAAGTCTGGGCAGTTTCGTAAGATTATCTGTCCAGTCCCAATAAGGAGTGGCAACACTGGAGCCATGTCGGCGCATAGAATCTTCAAATGTAACAAATAAACACGATGCCAATGTGGGAAAACTGGCATTCCATGTAGGCAACAGGCATATTGTGGATCCTCTGGACTAGGACACATCGTTGAACCATGGTAACTAGCGATAGTCTGGAATCCATGAGCACTCTTGTCTTCCTTAACACGTGTATGTGCTGCCATAAGATTCTGAATATCTCTTTCGTCCAAAGTATCAACATTTCGTCGGATATGATTTAGTGGAATGTCAACATCGATGTCTTTTTCTGAAAAGACAGTTGAAAGAATAGAATATTAGTGTGAAATGTCCACCTATTTATGCATAAATATTTGTATTTATATATTATAGGAAGCAAAGGCACTTACTGGCTGGTGGGATCCTTATTACAGTTGCTTCAGGAAGAATGTCAGCTGGCAATTCAGTTCCATTTTGAGCAATTATTTTCGTCTTAATTGTGAAAGCCGAATCAAAAGCTAAGTTATTATCAGCAAGAACATCAGTAATTTCTATCTTATAGAGACGGTCGAAGGCCCATGGCATTTCTGTACTGCCACCAAGCACAGCAAAGTGACTTCCTTCGTGACATTCTCCTCCTTCAACGCAGATCTAAAATACACTCTTTATATATTTATGTACATAGTTCATTAATTTACCTAAGCTGTACTGATAATTATATTACGTTATTCATTTAATAGAAATGTGAGATACTTATTTGAATATTCATTTATATATTAAACTTTATATATCCGAAATTGTGTGGAATCTAATTATAAAATTGAGAAAAGGAAGTGTTACAGGATATACTCAGTAATTTCTTTAATCTCTTCCATTTTCTAAAATTATTTTTAATGCACTTCTTGAATAGGTTTTTGGCAAAACAGTTTTAGAAAACTGATATTGTTTTAGAATTCGTTCGATAAATAATAAGATTTGTCTCTATACTTACCTCAAAGGTTGCATATGCTGATGAACCAAATCCACTCAACAAAAAGCCAGCAAAAACACGATCGTGTTCTCTTTGGTGTCTGATGTATGACTCTATCTGATTAATAGACATACTGTTAGTATCTAGGATGTCGTATTCATAATGGAAGTTGTCTTTGTATCTAAACATGTCTTCAGGTTTGGACAATTTAGTGGTGAGTGCATTCAAATTGTAAGGGGCTCCGAAGGAGAACGGTTTCAACGGGACTTTCATAAGTTCAAGAGCACAATGGGATTCGTAGGCATTGAGACCTCTCAGCTTCTGCAGTTCTTGCCAAATAACCCACAATCTATCGACATTAGAATGATGAAGGAAAAATAATGGATCATAGGCTGCATAATGCAAATGGTTCAAGGAATGTTCTTCTTTTCCACCGATCCAGGAGTGAATGGCATTGTGAACAATCTCTAGTTGTATTTCGAAATCACAATAATCAGTCTGTTCTAAAGCTAAAGCGATGTTATCAAAGAGCCATGTCTGTTTTCCCAATACAGGATGTTCGTACAAATATTCGCTGATATCACGTTTAGTCATAGTATCATCGCTGATGAAAGAAATATGACCATGATTAAATGGGTTATGCGATTCTATCTTATCGAAAGGATCCGAATACATCTCAGAGGCTATGAAAGCAGGAATCTCTGAAATAGGACGGGTCCAATCCCAATAAGGAACGCCAACTGTAGCTCCATGTCTATGTAAAGCTTGTTCAAACTGAACAACGAAGAGCCTGTGCCAGTGAGGGAACGTAGCCATACCATGAAGACAACAAGCATGTCTATGCTTAGCAGTGGGATTTGGGCAAATAGGAGGTAGAGCATGGAATGATGCGATTGCTTCAAAACCATCAGATGACTTGTCTTTCTGCATTCTTTTGAGAGCATGTACCAAGGAATTCATTTCAGACAAAGAGAGTCGTTCAACATTCTTTCGTACAAGATTTCCATTTCCTTCTTCATGTTTGAAGTCAGCAGAATGACCTGAAAAGATATTGGAATAGAGTTATTGTTACTTGTTATGTAGACCCAAATCAACATATTATGCAGATTATCCCTTGACAAAAAATGTGAGACCGTATGCTGTATTTTCTCACTCAGTCTCGTAAAATTTCGTAAAACGAATTGAACAATTAATAACTGCCTAATTGCCTTACACTACACGATTGTACGTAGAGAACGCTGGGGGCAAAACTGAAAAGTGCCTCGTTAGCTCGCAATGATCTTAGTCATGAAAAAGCTCTTCACCTCAGAAAAACTATGCTAGGTTGCTGGGTGAATAATAAATTTTATGTTGACAAAAAAAGCCATCGTATGCTTTGCTTGAGATTGGAATAGAAAAGGAAATGGAATAAAAATAGAAAAAAATATATATCTCTTACCTTGTTTTGGAACATAAATAATAGTTGGATGTGGGAAAATTTTAGCATGGATTGATGATCCATTGACAGCTGTGACTTCAGTTTTAACACGGAAATGGCTGTTTTGGTTGAGACCTAACAACTTCAGCTGGTCTGTTATTTCATATCGGAAGACACGGTCAAATTGCCATGGCATTTCGGACTCTCCTCCCAAGACAGAGAAGACACCAGCTTCGTGAGCACAGTTTTCTTCATACTTAGAAGTAGGTACACAAATGTATATGTGTACGTCGGCCGAAGCTTTAACGCCATGAAGTAAGAATCCAGTAAAAATCCTGTCATGAGCCTTTCTCTCTTCAATAAGATGTTCCAACTGAGTAATAGTGAGATCAAAGAAGGTCAAAGTGTCATATTTGTAGTGTAACACATTTTGATAGTCAAAGACGTCATTTGGAGTGCTATGAGTGAGTGTCATCCGATCATGATTTGCAGTAGTGTTACTGAATGGACGCATAGGTACATTAAGTAGAGGCAATGCACAATTAGCTTCATTGTAAGGTAGCTTTCGGTAACGTTGTAATTCTTGCCAAATTGCCCATATCCTATCAACATTACTATGATGAAGGAAAAAGATTGGATCATAAGCTGTAAAATCCAGTGACGACATAGAGTGAGGATCACGACCACCGAGCCACGAGTGGATAGTATTGTGAAGTACTTCAAAGTGGACTTCAAACTCACAGAAATCAGTCTGTTCCAAGACGAAAAGTGTGTGTTCGTAAAGATATTTGTTACCAAATAATTTAGGCTTGGTTTCCGAATTTAAGAAAGAAATCTTTCCTTTAAAGAATGGATTTGGTTCGATAAGAAGAGTTCTTGAATTGTAGTAAGTGACTTCATTGACCAAAGCTGGAAGGTGATCAAATGGTTGTACCCAATCCCAATAAGGTACAGCTACACCGGAGCCTCTGTTTAACAATTCGTTCTCTACTAGAGCAACATATAATCTATGCCAGTGTGGAAAAGTTGGCATGCCATGTATACAACATGTATATACCTTGCTACCATCTTTGTTAGGACACTGTGCCGGTAATCCGTGAAATGCGGCAATTTCTTCGTATCTACCATCAAGCGTCATATCTTTGAAGGCATTTCTCAGTGATTCGATATCGCCTTTAGTAAGACTGTTGAGATTCTTTCTAATTCGGTTTGCGCTGGTTACAGGTTCAACCCATACACCCACCACACCGAAATCACCTGCAGAAAATAAGAAAATAAATTAACTGAATTAGTTAAATCTTTATGTTGTATTTCGTATTTTACATTACTGTTTTCTTAATACAAGGACTTAATAATCAGAGACGGTTTAATAAACCATAAGCGTTCGAGAAAATAACATATCATTAAATTTTTTAATCCTATAGTTATTTTGTAAGTATTGACAACGGTTTGTTTAGTGGAGTTAAAATAAACATCGTTTAAAATTAAGTTAATAATATGGAGCCAATAGATAACTGAATCAATCTGTATAATCTTTAAAGAATATCTATTGCAGCATTTATCGCACTTACGTAATAATGGTTACTTACCAAGACCTGGTTCGTAGACAATTGCAGGTTCAAGATTAACATCGGCTATTTCAGCTCCAGCCAAGTCTTTCACGTGATATTCAATGTGATATTGGTCATTATAATGTAGATTTGCTTCCTTCATCTGCTTCGTGATATCAGCTTTGTAAACTCGGTCAAATTTCCAAGGCATTTCGTTAGCGCTACCCAGAACATAAAACTCTCCAGCATTCACCTGATCAGTACTACCATGAGCCCTGATATAATATTCAACTAATGCAGACTGTTTAATACCTTCGAGCATGAAAGTAGTGAAAACGCGACCCTTCATACGACGTCTGTTAATTTCTCTGTGTAACTTTGGAATAGATAATCCATTCAATTCAAGAACATCATATTCGTAATGGAAATTCTTCTTGTAATCAAATACATCAAAAGGAACTGAATGTTCTCGAGTCATTGAATCAACATTGATGTCACTGGTGAGACTGAAAGGAGACATTGGTTTGCGGAGAGTTTCAATAGCACAGTTAGCACTGTTGTATCGATGTCCCCGGAACTTTTGCAGAGCTTGCCAAGTGGCCCAAATTCTATCAACATTTGAATGATGAAGTAAGAAAATAGGATCGTAAGCTGTGTATTCAAGTGATGACATAGAATACTGTTCTCCGCCTCCAACAAGTGCATGGATGTGATTATGAGCAATTTCGAATTGTACTTCGAACGAACAAAAATCTTCTTGTTCTAAAGCGTACATAACTTCATTTGCCAAGGGAGTGAATTCTCCGAAAGGCGGTTGAACAAATAGGGTTGGATTAGGAGCTCGAGTGGTTTGAGCACCAGCTTCATCAATAACGCCACTAAAGAATGGATTCGGGTGAGTTTCCCCATTTTCATCAACATATGTTTCTTCTTTCACCAGAGCGGGCAGTTCCGAAATTGGGCGAGTCCAATCCCAGTAAGGAATACCATTCTGGTAACCATTTCGTCGCAGACCATTTTCAAAGTTGATAGTCAACAATCTATGCCAATGAGGGAATGTTGCCATTCCGTGGTGACAGCAAGCATATTTGACTGCAGCGTCAGGGCTAGGACACCATTGTGTGGAACCGTGGAAAGCAGCTACTTGCTGATATCCATTGGCACTTTTATCGTCTTCGTAAGCTTGTAAAGCCTTCCTCAGTGCATTCATATCTGCATGGGTCAATGAAGAAACGTCTCGTCTGGATCGATATAATTCGTCAAAGACAACGTCTGATCCCTCTGAAAAAAGTCAAAAGAAAATCGTCATGAGACTCTCGAGCCTGTTCTGTTTATGAAATTAAATTTAACTTCAATGTAAATGTTATTAACAAAATCAAATTATAATGAAAACGAGTGAGTGTGGTGAATGCAGTCTATATCTAATTTGCTATTTAGAATATAGTTTTCTGAGTAAATCAAGAATTAGAAGATATTCCAGAGCACTTACCTCTTCCTGGAGTGAATATCACAATTGGATCTGGAATTGCGGTGGATGGAAGAGCTGTTCCATTGATATCGGTAATCTGTAAGGTTATGCTATAATCAGCGTGCATATCTACACCAAGTTCAGCTAGTGCTCCAGTAATTTCATATTTGTAAAGTCGATCAAATCTCCATTCCATCTCTTTGCTGCCTCCAAGGATTGTTATTGATCCAGCATTGTATGTGTTACCTGCACTGTCGACAGTGATGTCAACATTTGCTGATGTTTTGATACCCATCAAAAGGAAGCCAACAAACGCACGATCTTTAGCCTTGTCTTCTTCGATATGTCTCTGAAGCTCTCTAACGGACATTCCTCCGAAGAAGAGCGTATCATAAGTGTACTGAAGGTCTGACTGATAATCATAAACATCTGTTGGTACTGCGTGGCGATATGTATGTTTGTTGTTATTCAGTGGTGGTTCGAAGGCAAATGGTTTCAAAGGACGATGGACCTCTGAAAGAGCGCAGTATGGTTTGTAGGGTTTTCCACGATGGATCTGCAATGCTTGCCATACTGCCCACAATCTATCAACTTGTGAATGATGCAGCCAGAAGAGGGGATCAAATGACGTGTAATGCAAAGACGACATAGAATAAGGTTCATTGCCACCAACCCAAGCATGAACTGCGTTATGGGTAACTTCAAACTGCACTTCGAAATCACAGAAATCTTCTTGTTCGAAGGCTAACATCATACCATCATAGAGATATCCGTGATGTCCTTTTGTTGGTTTCTCAAACAATCTAATCAATTGGAATAAAAACAGAGCAGAAATATAAAATGAATCAATTCCATAGATTCATACACAAATGATAACTAAAATACAACTTATACAACACATATAGGGCTTTATATTTCTGACCGGTATTTAATTTAACATCTATTTAGAAGGAATTAGCGCCATCTTTTGCGAGTTTCTCAACGGTGTTTATTAAATATGAGGAATTGAGACGCAAACAGATAGGAACATTTAAATTTTCTATTAAATTTAAAATTCAGACGAAACAGTTATACATTTAATAGTAATAAAGATACTCTCCCGGGTGAAAAGTATATATTATAGTGTTTGAATGATACTACAAAAGTTTTAAGGAAGTAGTTTCAGTAACATATATTTTTATGTTACTGGAAAAATTTGAAAATATGTGACTCTTTGTAATTATAGATACCGTAAAGGTTTCTGTGTGATTGATGAAGAAATTAAATTAAAAATTCAAACCTAACATTTATACATTTAACAATAACAAAATTCCAATGATTTATTTGAAGACATCTACTAGCTTGAAAACGTCATGTGGCCCTAGCTGTTACCTTTGTAATTATAGATATCGTAAAGGTTTCTGTGTGATTGATGATGAAACGCTGTACAACTAATTGTTAATTAAATTAGGTTTGGAAGAGGATGACAAATAAGGTTTATTGTTAAATTTCGAATGAAGCTACTTCAAGATACAATATTTAGAATATTATGAAACTTACAAACCTTGCATCAATGCTTCTTGTAGTAAAAACATCACTGTGCAAAAACTCGACTGGTGCATGGAAGAAAGGATTTGGTCTTACTTCTTTTGTATAAAGATTTTCATATGTTTCAGCAGCAACCAGAGGTGGCAATTCTGAGCTAGGTTTCGTCCAGTCCCAATAAGGAACACCTATGTGGGATCCACGGGCAATAAGAGCATCTTCAAACTGCATGACAACAAGTCTGTGCCAGTGTGGGAAAGTGGACATTCCATGAATACAGCATTCCATGAATACAGCATGCAACACGGTCGATAGCATCAGGTTCTGGACATTTGGCTGGAAGACCATGGAATTCAGCTAAGGCTTGGTAACCGTCAATGGATTTATCATCCATGAAACGTTCCATGGCAACTCTCAGTTCATACTCTTCCTCTGTCGTCAAACTACGAAGATCTTTACGGACGGTTAAACCAGTTTTATCGACTGGTGCCATTTCAGCTATAAAAAAGTCAAAGTGATAACCTTTGAAAAATACACAATACAATATGTTCTTTATGAATTTTAGGACATGGCTTTAATACTCTGGCCGTTTAGTGTATGCAGTTATGTCTGTGTATGAAATTACGTCACTTTAAGAGACCTCTCTTGATAATAATTTAAGTCATATACAATATAATAAGACGCTAGGGAGAAACATTATATAAGTTAAACATATATTTTAGAATGCTTTTAAGTTGTCAAGAAAAATTAAAAACATATGTTGAAGAAAGTATCATTTTATATCTATTAACTTTCATACTACAATTGGTGTTTTACAGGTTAACTTCCATGTAAGTCCGTTGCAACATATTTTGTCGTGTATTAAACCGAAAGATTTACATATTTTATAATACAGAATTATTGTTACTAACAGACGGAGATAAAGTCCAAAATTTGGCGGAAAACTGGACAGTTTTTTTTTAAAATAAGGAATAGCTGTTGAAAAGGAGTAAATGAAATAAATATGAAATTTAAGCCAGTGATTCTAAGGGATGCTGTTGTTCTGACGATCCTAATTTAATTATTCTGCATCTATAATGCGATCTCGTTGTATTATCCGAAAAGAATCTCCCATTTGGAAATATCTTAATGTGTGACGATGAACCCAATGGGTATTTGGTGACTCAGTTTTATGTTTAGAATGTAAATGGAGATTCATTTGGAATCACTGTTTACGGCAATATAAACGTCCCTGATATAATTCTCAAAATTCTCAAAATATATAAAGTATTATTACTCACCATCTTTAAAGTCACGAGCTGGAATATATGTGACACTCGGTCTTGGGATTGTGCCATCGGGTAAGAGAGTGCCGTTAATTGCTGTAACATCAGCATGAATATAATAGTTGCCATCCAAAGGAACACCGAGAGATTTGACAACATCTGTAATCTCAAAGAGGAAGGGATAACCAAAGTTCCAGGTCATCTCGTGTACACCACCAAGAATAAAGAAAGAACCGACATGATTGTTGCAGTTATCGCTGTGTCTTTTGTAATCGGTCGGAACGCAAACTGCGATTCGAACGTTGGCAGAGGTCTTGATACCTCCTAATCTGAAATTAGCAAACGCTCTCGGGTGCTGTTGGCGTTCTTTCAACAGCGTATCTATCTGTGGAATGTCCATTCCATTGAGGTGGAAATCATCATAATCATATCCCAGTTCGTTGTAGTTAAACACATCAACAGCCTTGGCGTGGTCTTTAGTAAGGCTAATAGGATTGGTGTCACGACCAAACGGTTCCATTGGCTTATGGAACATGTTCAAGCCACAGTTGGCACTACCATCAAGACCTCTATGCTTCTGCAGAGCTTGCCAAATAACAAACAGACGTTCAACGTTCGAATGATGCAAGAAGAAGAGTGGATCGTATGAAGTATACTCCAAACTAGACATTGAGTGTGTAAAGCGACCACCAACGAGATAGTGAATTGGATTATGAGCAACTTCAAACTGAACTTCAAAATGGCAATAATCTTCTTGCTCTAAAGCTAAGAGAACACCTTCTAATAAGAACTTGTCTCCTCCCTTTGAAGCTTGGAACAATCTTGTATCAACGGCTCTAGCAGTGATCTTCTGCTCAAATGTAATATCGCCTGAGTAGAAGACGTTCTTTTTAGCCTTGTGAGAAGAGGGATCCATAAAAAGAGGATGACTAACGAGCTCAGGAAGATGATCCAATGGTTGAGTCCAATCCCAGTAAGGAACACCATGTGTGGAACCATGGGATGCCATTGCTTGCTCAAACTGTACAACGTACAATCTATGCCAAAGAGGGAACGTTGGCATACCATGCAAGCAACAGACCACAGTACTTCCATCTGGTGCCTTACAGTCAACTGGCTCACCATGGTAGCCTGCGATGGCTTGGAAACCAGTCGGAGTTGCATCATCCTGTATGGCTCGAAGAGCTACTTGTAGGTTGAGAACTTCATCTTCTGTTAGGGTTTCCACACTCTTACGGATTAAATTACCTGAAATGGGTAGAAATAAAAAATATAATTAGTATTATCATTTATCTAAATATTTTTGAAGTGGCTGAAGGTATAGACTGCCACCTCTTATACAATGAAGTATCTAGTTACAATTCTGAACCCTCCCGTTTATCCACTCTTTTTACTCTTTTTGTAATATAGGAAAGGAATTTTGTAGTCACTGCAGTTTATTATTCACTCAATTTAGGGTATATTTAGAACCATTGTCTCTACTTCCATAAACATAGTTAGAAACTAGTTTGTGAACGTTATCAGCATAATCTTAAACTCTGCAGAATCCTGATGAATGAGATTTCAAACGTAACGCCTGTTTATTAAGGAAATGAGTTTACGCGTGTAAATATAAATAGAAAAAATAATTTACTTTCGATTTCATTTGCAAATCTTACATTGAGGCCAATTTATCTTTATTTTCTAAGTCAAAGTTTGCATATTTTTGTGCTACAAACAAACATTTGAACTTTGTTTTTAAAAACGCTTAAAGAAAATTCCTTAACATGACTTTCAAACGATTGATAACTTCTCTGATTCGCACCTTAGTTTGAAATGTATGTACTTCTTTTGTTTGTAAAACATCTAAATATCATATTCAAAGCAAGATTAGAGCAATAACTGCTTTGTGCTCCACCGAAACAATTCACTGTAATGTATACATTTACTTAGATCGAGACAATAAGATGTTTGGGACAACTTCGAATATTTAGTACTGTCTGTGTGGTAGATATCAATAAAGATTTCTCTTCATTACCAGTTGTGTCTCGAATGATATCCTGTGGTATAAATTATAACTCAGTGAACAAATAATCTTTGGTCGACGCGTTTCTTTCATGTCCCATTGCACTTATATCTTATATAACTGTACATGCAGCTCGTTACTGTTGTCAATGCGATATAGATTTATATCAGAACTTCGATGATATTTTTTGATTACAAAATATGTTAAAATCAGCTCAGAGGAGTGAATAGTGATTTCTTTTTTAACTATAATAGCAGTCATAGTTTTAGATTTAGCGGATTCTAACAAGACGCACACTGACCAAAACACTTCTTTATGTAGTATATTTTGACAAATTTACATGTCAATATTTAGCCAAACTAACTGATCCCTTTTCTGATTGCTTGCCTATCAGATAACAATGTGACAATTAAGATATGTAAAAAGAAAATATTTAATACCTTCTGCGTTGTGTCCGCAAAGCCAGAACTAAAAGAAACAACAAAAAATAGAAATGCTTTCGATTATATCTAGATGTAAGACATTTAAAAACTGTATTAAGTATGAATTGAGAAGACAAAGCAATAGAAATGTGCAATATAAATTGTTTCTAGCATTCACCATTTTAAAGATTTCTAACATGGAAAATAATGGTTTCTAATAAAGGAACTACACCAGAATGTTAAAGGAAGGGCTTTATCTGTACTGCCATTCCCAGTTCTTGGTTAATACTTCATTTTATCGACTCAGGAGATGAAATACTAAGTTTATCTCGGCGCGACTTGAACTCCGAATATATATTTTCCGACGCTGTAATGGTTCCCTCACCCTGTTACCCTGTGATGCTCAAAAGTAATCGTTTCTGATTTAAGCACAAGGCTATCAGTTATGAGCGGCAAGCATTAATTCATACAATCGATCCTAGTACTTGGTTGGTAATTTAGTTCATCGACCCCGAAAGGATGAAAGACTAAGCTAATCTGGGAAGGATTTTAAACCAGTACTTAAAGGCCCAACAAATGCCACAAGGCATTTTCCTGTGTTCTAATGATTCAGCTGCCTCATTGCCCTCAATGGGCAAAATAATAGAATAGAAAAGTAAATTTCGATTCGTGCATAGAAAAATAAAGAATTCTGTTCAACTTACGGCGAAGACGATCGCAAAGAGACAAGGAATCTTCATCATGACTTCTTCAAGTCAGTGTTCAGTCTTCAGATGAAGGCAACACTGATGAAATCTAAGAAATGCTCCCCTTTTATAGCAATTTCCGTAATGCTTTGTTAGCAAAGAAGTGGACACGTTTACCTCTTTTAGACAATACATCATAATTATGACATATCGTGTTATCTACAGAGCCAAGATGACATATCGAGGTATCTTTCGCAAAAAAGGATAGATTGTTATCTTATAGTACTTTAGACTCTGTCCCTTACTAATATCTTAATTGTAACCTTAGATCAGTGGTAGTCAACCATTGTTCCCTTTCCTTCCAGCAAAATCATCAGCGCCTCACAATGAAGTTTAATTTCCAACGTAATACATGACCAACATCACCACTAACTCCAGCACCAGCACCAGCACCAGCACCATCACTACAGTCATTACTTTCACCACCACCACCACCACCACCACCACCACCACCACCACCAGCACCTCTACCAAGACCACTACCAGCACCTCTACCAACACCACCAACTCATCATCATCACCACCAGCACCTCTACCAAGTGCCGAAAGTTGTGAACCCAACGTTGTTTAATTTTCATTCTCTTAAAATATAGCTATTAGCTTTAGATAGGAAATTTGGAATGACGACTAGGTCTTTCAAAGTACATTTATTTATCAAATAAGCAGAAATAAGTTGTCCCCCAGCTAGTCAGTGTTTTAATTGATGGGTTAAAGATGATATAAAGTGTTGAAAATACTGACGGTAACGATCTCTGAATCCCGGAGATATGGTTAACACAGTCCTTTTGTTTTTGCCATGTTAAGTAGTTGAAAACGTCGACTGAATAAGTTTGTTCAAATAAGGCATGTGGTAATGTGTGGAATATGATGAACAATATAAAACATTATTACTTTTGACTGTTTTAGTAACATTGTGAAAGTAAAATCTAACTCGGTATAGATGGAGTAGTAATTGGAAAATATGAAGTATTTAACTTAGTTCCATTAATATTCTCGCCCAATTAGTTATATTGTTGCTAGTAGTTTAAATATTTCCATTTTACGCAAAGAAACATATATTGCGTGGGTGCATAATTAACGACCGCTTTTTTAAAATTCTAAATTTATTCCAAAATGAAAATTCCAAAATAAAATATATGGAAACATTGAGGTACTGGAGTACATGTCAAACAGTTTTCCTCTGGAATTTAGCCAGAGTAATCACACACGATCCATTGTCTTCCGCGCAACTGAAGTAGACTAACGTAGCCTTCATATTTTAGATTAATGTAATGTAGTTATGTTCCTATTTGCTGAGGCTTTTATGTACTTCAGCCCTCACCTGACGGACTTATGAACAAAACCCCTCAAATAATGACCGCCTGCGTTTAAGACATATGATGACCGGTACAACATTATCCTATGCGCCCATGCTTTTTCGTTAAGACTCTGGTGGTATGGGTTGAAAGAGATTTAGTCACTAATCCATGGGTCGAGCATTCTTGCAGGCAGATATCTGCCTGTAAATAGGCAGATATTTTGAGATCTTGCAAATTGAAATTAAGAAATGGACAACAGGAACAATGCCAAATCTGACAGGAGATTGCTGACTGTGGTTTGAGACTGTTTCGAACAAACTACCGGAAAGTAACTCATTAATTTCAAGCGATTGTAAATCTAACTATATTTCTTTTCTTCTACTTGTTTCACACCCTTAAGGAAGTTTTAGCCGAATGAATCGATCCCCAGTACTTATTTTTTAAAACCTGGGGTTCATTCTATCGGTTTCTTTTGTCGAACTACTAGATAGCGGGAATGTAAAAACACCAATGACCGCAATGAAGCTGTATAGAGGACAAACACAGACATATAAAGTCACACACACACACACACACACGCACAACCGGCTTTCAGTTACTGTTCACCCAATCTACTCACAAAACTTTGGTCGGCCTGAGAATATAGTAGAAGACACTTGCCCAAGGTGCTACGCAGTGGGACTGAACCCGAAACCACATGGCTGGGAAGCAAGGCCCCTACCACACAGCCACGCCTGCGTGGTGTGGTATGTATATATATATATATATATATATATATATATATATATATATATATATATATATATATATATATATATATATATATATATATATATATATATATATATATATATATATATATATATATATATATATATATATATATATATATATATATATATATATATATATATATATATATATATATATATATATATATATATATATATATATATATATATATATATATATATATATATATATATATATATATATATATATATATATATATATATATATATATATATATATATATATATATATATAAATGAAAAATATTTCAATACAAATGTATTAATACAAATGTATTAATTTCCAGCAAAAAATAGCCCTATAAGGGTATATATATATAAATTCATAAGAGTGGTACAACAAGGCACCGATATTTACTGGACGATAGCAATCGATATAAATACAACGCTATTGTATAGCTTCACTGCGTATATACTGGCAAACATGCGTGTGTGCAACAAACATGAAAAACTTGTCTTACCTTAAGAAGAACATTCGAAAATGGACAACCCAGATTAAAGATAATGCAGTACCCAGGTTTCAGACTCTTCAGATACGTTTCACAACGTAAATCTGATCAGTCCTCATCAGCTGCATTTACCTAGACAATATTTCAAATGTTGCCACATCAATGCCAAGTATACTCGCCCGAACGCCCAGCCGTTAACAGAACTGAGAACAGTGAAGAAGTTATCAATGAAAAATATTTCAATACAAATGTATTAATTTCCAGCAAAAAATAGCCCTATAAGGGTATATATATATATATATATATATATATATTGATATTTTACAAAAAAGACTCATACATATTAATATCCACCCTTCGACATCAGAGAGATAAGAAGTGCAACAAAAATTTAGAATACTTAGATTGAAGGAAAAAGGGTTACGGAAAAATTGCACATGATAAGAAATTAACGAAGTCAACTTAGAATATTCTTTATAGCTTCTTCACGATCTGCTGGAGTGGGTTCCTTTATCCTGATATATTTACGCACCATGCAGTTGAAGAGAAAAAATTATTGAAATTAGTCATTACTCATTATTCCCCACTTTATGCGTCATTGTTTTGAAAATTGAAAAATGATCAAATTAAACATTAGTGTGGGAAAGAATTGACTCCAACAGGGAAAATAATTTTTATTGTTAAACACCAAAAATCATTCAGATATTTTATTAGCAGCCTCCATTAAAATCGAGGAAAAATTTCTTGAAAAACAAAGTACCAGCCACTTGACTACACCCCAAACTCTCAACTTCGACAACAATGCTGACCAATTTTTACCGCCAAAGATGATGTAACAATAGAAAATGATGATGCAATACTTGCAATGTAATGGTTTCAAATTGGTAAGGAGAAAATAATGAGGAATCAGAAATTACCCATCCTCGCTTCAATAAATGTACATTAATTTCCAATCTCATGCCTAAAATTTCTTTCGGAAAATATTATGGAAAATACTTTGGACTTTAATCAGTGCAAGAAAGTATCTAGGCAGATTGTAATTAATCAAAGTAACCGGAAGTCATCTGTTACTGCACTCAAGTCAGGAAAAATTAAAATTTGAAATTTATATCTCTTTAGCTAAGCATGTATCTTTACTCATGGATTTTCAACAAGGAGTTATCTCCCGTGTCATCTTCTGTTTGTCTTGGGCCAAAAGTTTATTAGGAAAATCTAGATAATGGGGAGGGTGTTCAGGCGCTTAAGTAGGAATTTATCGTTTTACCATTAAGGTCAAATCTGCTTTTTATAAATTTCCTCAGAATTATACTCTTTTCTGGAATGCAGACCTTGTATCTCTTGGAAGAATTTATATATGATCTGGATTTTTTAGCCAACTTCCAGTGGCATTTGAACTCAGAAAATAAAGACGGACGAAATGCTGTTGAGCATTTTGTCAAGCGTGCTAACAATTCTGCCAGTTCACCGCCTTAGTTACGCTAATAATAGTTTCAAATTGTGGTATAAGGCCAGCAAATTCGGGGCAGGGGTGTAAGCCGATGCAATCGACCCCAGTGCCCAGCTGCTACTTATTTTATCGACCCCTAAAGGATGACAGGCAAAGTCGACCTCGGTGGAATTTCACTTCAGAATGTAAAGACGGACAAAATACCGCTTAGCGTTTAATCCGGCGTGCTAATGATTCTGCCGGCTCGCCGCTTACAGTTACGCTAATATTTCAATAATGTTATTGCATCCACTGTTAAAACTTCATTATACAGAATTTTAATTTACTGTCAATATCCCTTAAGTGTTAATGTGTATTTTCAGTGAATAGCAATGCGATAAATGTCTCTCTAGAGGTAATCTGTCTTCAGGGAGAATGACTTTTAATTGTGAATGATTCATAACTGTTCATGTTTCTTAACACTCACTGTTCCTTAGTTGTGAATGTCTCTTTACTCTGAATGTTTCTTAACTGTGAATGTTTCTTTATTCTGAATGTTTCTTAACTGTGGGTGTTTCTTGATTGGGAATGTTTCTTAAGTTGTGAATATTTGTTGACTGTGAATTTTTCTGAACTCTGAATGTTTCTTAATTGCAAATGTTTCTTAATGGAGTAAAGACGAGAAAGACGTGCAAATTTTACTTGCAAGGCAAATGTTGGCATGGGGAAGACGGTAGAAACTGCCGGTTTGCTCACCTGAGACCCCGCCAAAACTGCAGGGACCTTAAGGAGAAATACTTCCCAGAGGAGAGGCACCAGTCGTCTCCAAAGAGAAAGTATGCAGATGCAACGCACTATTCAGATGTTATGAAAATGGCAGCAGCTGAGAAAGTGTCTTTTTTGAGCATGGCGCAAAAGTTTGTGCAGCAGCTGACCTTGCCCACCACTGCGCAAGACCACCACAAACAACAAACACGGGATGGCCTTCCTTAACGCCAGCACAGTCGTCACGCCAAAATAAACCATACTGCGAACGGACAGAATGGAAAGGAGCCATAGTAGAGTTGCTGTATACATCTGTGAGGACCTCAGGTCCCAGGTCCTACTGCCATACTCAAATTCAGTATGTGACATTCAAGTTGTATACATAAGACAACACAATATAGTCATATGCAATACATGTCGCCCACCGGATGCTCCAATCCACATAGGCAAGATTGAAGATTGTCTCATAAGAATTAAAGAAATCCTCATGAAACTGGGACATCACGTGAGTGTATTTCTTATGAGCGTTTTCTACTTCCCCAGTGTCAAATGGCCCGAGGGCCTCATGTTCTCAGGAATGACTCATTGCAAATAAGTACAGGTGGAGTCGTTGCTCAACTTCACCAACACCCTATTCATGGAGCAAATTGTGCTCCGACCAACCAGGGCGAATAACATATTGGATCTCTACTTCACAAACAATATGGATATTGTTCATAATGTGAAAGTGACACCAACATTAGTTTCGGATCGCAACGTAATAGAGCTGTCTATGTATGGACCAAAAGTAGCCAGAGAATGCAGCCTAACGAAAGCACTCACAATCTATCCAGTCTGAACTTCCGTAAAGCAGACTGGAAATCGATCCGAAAAGAGATCCTCAGACAGGACTGGCCGAAATGTCTCCCCGCGCCGGACATTGGCATGGAACTAGAATATTTCATGTCTGTTATGCAAACTATGTACCAGAAATATGTCCCAAAGCACAAGGCCAACACAAAAAGGAACAAGATTCCAAGGGAGAGAAAGATCTTCATGAGACGACGGACGAGGGTTGCAAATCGCTTCATCCAACATCCCAAAAGCAGGGAAAGGTCCCGCCTAAAAACAACACTGATGGAAATTGAAAAAGCCGGAAACAACTCTGCGTGAAGGAGAGAGCAAACAAAGCCTGGGTAATAAAAAACATCAAGTCAAACCCAAAGGCCTTCTTTCATTATGCCAAAGAAACAGTCTCAGTATGCTGCAAAATAGAACCCCTCTTCCAGAAGGATGGTTCCCTCACAGATAACCCAACTAGGATCAGTGAGGTACTTCATGACCAGTTCAAAAGTGTCTTTACCACCCCGTTGGAACATAGACAAGCGAACGAATCAGTGGATTTCTTTGCCTCTTCACCTATAACCAGTGAAGAAGTCACAATGGATTACATCGACTGTGGTGAAGAAGATATAGTACTAGCCATAGATGAGGTGGACGCAAACTCAACTGCTGGCCCTGATTGTTTTCCAGCAATCCTCCTCAAATCGTGCAAACGTGCCCTAGCAAAACCACTACAAATTCACTTCAAGAGTTTTCTCGCAAACGGCAGACTGCCAATCAAACTGAAGGAGAGAATAATATGCCCAATCTATAAAGGAGGAAGCAGAGCAAATGAGGGCAGCAACATCAAGCTCCCTTATTCACCAAATACCACATATCAGAGGAGGCTCTCAATAATAACAGTGTAGCAAAACGGCGGTGCCCCAGCATGGCCACAGCTTTGAAAGGAAACTGATAAACAAAACTATTAATGTTTCTTAGTTGTGAAAGTTTCTTAACTGTCAATGTTTCTCAGTTGTAAATAATTCTACCCCTCCCCTAAAATTGCCGGCCTTGTACCAAAATTTGAAACCAATATTTCTTATGAATAAGACGGCGAGCTGACTGAATCATTAGCGCCTCGGGCATAATGTTTTGCAGCTTTTCTTCCGATTCTTTTCAGACTTCATATGCCGTTGCAGTTGGGTTTGCTTTTCATCCCTTCAAGGTCCATAAAATAAGTAACTGTTGAACACTAGGGTCAACGTAGCCGACTTATTCCTCTCCCTGTAATTGCTGGGTTTCTACCAAAATGAGAAAAATATTTGTCATGAAAATTTGGATATTCTAAATTTTTGCTTACTGTGACCGTTTCTTAGGTATGAATGTTGATGTACTGTGAATATTTCTTGTCTGTCAATTTTTCGTCACTGATAGTATATCACTACTGCGAATTTTGATCGATATTGGGATGTTGTTTGATTGAAAATATCTTGACTGTGAATATTTCTAGACTCTGCATTTTTCTTGAGTGTGAACGTTTCGTTATTGTAAATGTTTCTTCATTGAATTTTGCTTCTTTATAATTAATGATTATATGTTATGAATGTGTCTTTAATGCTGATGTTTCTTCATAACTGTTACTGTTTTTTTCATATTAATATCTTTTACTGAGATTGTTCATGTTTGCTATTAATATATAACTACTTATGGCGGTGAGCTGACATAATTGTTAGCACGCCGGGCAAAATGCTTAACGGCATTTTGTCCGTCTTTACATTTTGAGTTCAAATTCCCCCGAGGTCGACTTTACCTTTCATCCTTTTGAGGTCGATAAAATAAAAACCAATTGCGTTGTGGGGTCGATGTAATTGACCTACGCATTCTCCCGAACTTGCTGGCCTTGTACCAAAATTTGAAACCAATATATATATATATATACCTACTTATAATAGTGTGTTACTGTGAATGTATTTTGTTCTTTACTGTTTCTTTAAAGATTATGTACTTTTACTACTACTGTGTCGTTGTTATTCAGGTCAGGTACGGGGGCATGTAGCGCTGCAGCACGTCGCTGCATCCACCAGTTGTCGGTATCTGCTCGGACTGTCCTGGGTAATCCTCCGAGCAGTGTCCCAGTCAGTTCCCATTTCCTCAGTAAAGATAACATGATATGCTGGATCCATCTCAAGAAATCCAGCAACATCACCAAACAGTCTAAGATGATACTCTCGAATCACACAAATAACAAGACACATCCTAGTTTTTGAGTATAGTCGTTGGGTATCCCATAATCCTGCGAAGTGTCCTGATATCAAAGGCGTTCAGGCGGCCCCTAGGGCCCCGGAAATCGCCCAGGTCTCGCAACTGTAGAGAAAGACATGAAGCACCAGAGACTTTAAGCCATTTGTCCTCCTGCTCAGATATCAGTAGCGCCAAACACCCTTGTTCAGTGATTCCTCAAATGTACCAATACGCCCAAGAGTTTTTGAAACTTTGGATTTGCACTTAAAGCTGACATAGATCACGCTGCTGAGATAAGTGAAGCGGCAAACACGCAACAGAGACAGACGAAACGGAGTGCCACAGGAAACCAACAAAAGACTGAATCTTTGTCTTGAACTAAGAAACTCTAAAGCCAAGCGGTTCCACTTCCTCACTTAGTGAAAAGAGAGAACTCCTTACGACATCCAGAGACTCAGCTAGAATAACCGCATCTTCAACAAAATCCAAGTCAGTAATGCTGGTTTCACCAATTGACACTTCACAACTCCATTAAGCCACTAAACCACTGCTAACGTGTTTCCGGAACTGTGAATATTTCTTCATCGTGAATTTTCTTTTGATGTTTTTGTGTTTTTTTTTTGCCCGTATGTCGTCACAAATGATTTTTTAAAAAATATATACCACTTCTTTCGAAGTAAGTTTTTTTCATATTTTCTCTGCACGCTAGTATTTTTCCTTGTATCTTTCTATCTTAAGTCGAAAGACATCTCTGCTTATATTCTATATGTTTCTATTTTTCGCACCAGTCTTTCGACTCCGTCCCATTTGTCTTTAGTCGTAAGACTTGTCTCTTTTTTATGTGAATCCTGGTGCTTTCCAAATGAAGGATACCAACTGTTTTCAAATGTCGAAATCGTATAGACACTGGATAAAAGATTGACTGATTTATCAATATCCGCTTTTTACTCTTTCCGATAATTGTCGTAAATGTTCCTTCATAATTATTTCTAAGTAACTCTATGTTATTAGAACTCAGAAAGTGTGCAATGCATTGAATTAGATAATTTTGGACAGCAACTGATTAATTTGCAAAGCAGTTTAATTCATAAGTTGTAGACGTGAAAACTTAAGTAGAAAAAAAAAGAAAAAAAAAACTTTGAAAAAGATTGACTGGAACTGAAAAATGCAGAAATCGGTGTTTTGAAACTTTAGAATTTCATTTCTGAAACTGGTGCCTGTCTGAAAAATCTTGCCGTGACAATATATATGTATATATATTTTCTCAACATGCATCTGAGGATCATTGCTTCAGCGATGAACTATGTCAAATCTATAGATGTACTAATGTTTATAGGAGTTACTCATGAAGTCACTGTTGCTTGCATAAATTTTAAATTTGTTAAATACAATCCTGATATAAAGTATGTTATAGCTGGCGGAATAGTAAGTCTCGCTAATAGTAAAATAAATTTTAATTATTTTTTTATTTTGTCTAATTAATGTATAATATACAGCAGAGACATTTTAAAACAGTAATATTTAAACACATTGATTTTAATTATTTTTGAAAATGTTTATGATATACAATACTATTTATACATTCTTATTTTTTCAATTGATTTTTAAGATTTTTACATTAGAAACTGCTTCAACATACTACTGAAATGTTTCTATTTATTTCAGTTTCTCTGTTATATATTATAAACAAAAAATAAACAAAAAGATTTCACGGCACCTTTTTCGTGAAAATTATTTCTGATTTATTACCACAGTAATTTTACTTTTTATGAATATCTATCATAAATAAAGCATGTAATTTCTAATGGCTTCCAATTCAGACAATTTAAAGTTTATCGGTTCTCTAAACAGACTTTTTAAAGAACGTTTGAAAGTATTTTGCTGTCATCCCCCCATAAAATAATTTGTAAAATATAGATATATTAAAAATGATAATGTATTACTCAGAATTTTCTACGGACACGTTTTAAAAGATTATTGTTCGTATGAGGCACTCTCGCGAAAACGTTTGCCAACGGACTAGAATTTTTGAATATAATTGTAACATCTTAGTTTCCGGACATTTCATCTAAAAGTTGACTTGAGTGTTGTAGAGTCAGTAGCTGACCAGAAATATTTCCTGGTCCTGGCTAGTCTTTGGAATGCAATATTTGCTATGCTTTGAGTAAGCTGTGTCAAGGAAAGATCAGTGAATGGTGGTTGACACTTAGCAATCACAGTGGCTTAATTTTATTCAAACAGCTGCAAATGTTATCACAGATCCACTATTTAGCTACATCATTAATAATGAGATGCATTTAATTACAACTGATACTGTTATATTACATTTGCGTCTCATTGCTTAAATACCTTGAGATATAATAAGAAACAGTTTGTATTTAAAAATAAGTGAAATGTATAATCGTACCTGCATATATAAATTATTCCTTTGAGTGACTGTCTGTAAATATCAGTTTTGAACTTTAAGATATATTCCTCTAATATTATGACGCTTTAGTTTGTAAACTGTAATGTGTCGTTGCTAAACAAAATTAGTATAAGGTGTTCAAAAGAAATGATTGTGTAAATTCTTGTTTATATTGACGATATCTTTACCTAACACAAGAAAAATACATTCAAAACCCAAATATTAAAAGAGAGTAGAAAATAATGAAAACAAGATTAACTAATTGCTTGCAATACTTTTATTGAAAGAAAATGCAGCAAAAAAAAAAAAAAAATTCATTGTCAAGTAGTAAATATCTGCCAGTTAATTCTTTCAAAGATCATACAAAGAATCAGAATAAATGCTAGTGTCCTTTGGCCGGAACGAAGAAGACCGTCGGAGGGGTGAGATAGCTATTTGGTAAAGTACGACCATCGATACCTTTAATAGTAACCTTTATATCGAAATCATCATGAGCATCTAAACGCAAGTGTTTCAGACTTGTGGTGATATCATATTTAAAAAGACGGTCAAATGCCCAGAACATCTCATGTTCTCCACCGAGAATACAGAACGTGCCTCCAAAAGCACAATCACCATCTTTGGTGCAGATGTCGAAATTGACATCAGCAGATTGACCAATGGTACGAAGTAAGAAACCAGCAAATATTCTGTCTTCATGTTGTATTTCTTGAAGGTGTTCTTCCAATTCAGGAATGGTCATACCGTGGAAATTAAGATTGTCATAATCATAACCAAGATCATGGTAATCGAAAGTTGTTTTGCCAGTTGAATGAGCCTTTGTAACAGCGTTAGGATTGCTATCCAAATTGAACGGCTTCAGTGGCTTAGCAAGTTTATTGATTTCACAGTTGGCAGAGTTGTAAGGCAATCCTCGATACTTCTGCAATGCTTGCCATACAGACCAAATACGATCAGTATTGGAGTGATGAAGGTAGAAGAGAGGATCATAGGAAGTATAGTGAAGGGTTGACATACCATATGGACTACTACCTCCAACCCAAGAATGAATAGCATTGTGACCGATTTCGAACTGGATTTCAAAATCACAGAAATCTGTTTGTTCCAGAGCAAGTGCTACCTGGCGATAGAAGAATGATTTATCTCCTTTTTCTGGATCATCAAAAAGTTGAGCTCTCGGTGCTCTGGTTGTATCTTTATTGGCAACATCGATATGAGCATGGTGGAAGGGGTTGTTTTCCTCCTCAGTGACCAGTACAGGTAAATTAGCGAAAGTAGTTGTCCAGTCCCAGTAGGGAATACCAATGTGGGAGCCATGAGCAACTAAAGCGTCTTCCATCTGTTTAACTAACAATCTATGCCAGTGAGGGAAAGTTACCATTCCATGTTGACAACATGCGTAAGCTGTGCCATTGGGATAGTGACAACTGAGAGGCATTCCGTGATAAGAAGCAATTTTCTGGTAACCATTGTCTGAAGAGTCAGCTTGTACTTTAGCTAAGGCGTTTCTTAGGTCTTTGATGTCAGATGGAGTCAAACTATTTACATTCTTCCTGATTATGGCACCTTCTGCGGCTTTCCTGTGTACCTCTTTCTTGAAATCTGTAGAAGAACAAAAAGTGAATATCTATTTTGAACAACGGATTCGTCGAAATATATGAACAAATGGACAAACATAGGCGGTAACAGTTTTAACAGTCAACTGACAAGAATAACTTGAAATATGATGTAAAGTTAAAGAGAAGAGAAAAAGTTTAGAAAAACAATATAATATTCAACAAACCTCTAGCTGGGACATATATCATTGTAGGAGCAGGTAATGCACTGGAATCTAATACTTTTCCATCAACTGTTTCAATTACAACTTCAAGGTGAATAGTGCTTCCATGAACATACAGGTCTTCCAGAGGAATATGCATTTTATGGAGAACATGAGTAATATCCATCTTGTATGTTCTATCAAAATGCCATGGCATTTCATTGTCGCCACCAAGTACAAACACCACACCAGCGTCTTCACAAGTTTTGTCGTTGCAGAGTTTCAAGTGGACATCAGCTGAAGTTTTGATACCAAAGAGTAAGAATGAAGCAAAAACTCTGTCTGTGTTCTGGCGTTTATGAATAGTCTTCTCCAATTGATCAATATCCATTCCATGGAAGTGAAGATTATCATATTTATAACCAAGTTTATGGTAGTTAAATAGATGCTGTGGTGTTGCTGCAGCTCGTGTATGTAGATTCGGGTTGGATTCCCAAGTAAACGGCTTCATCGGGAATGACAGTTGCTCTAGGGCACAGTAAGCTTTATCATAAGGCAATTTTCTGTGTTCCTGGAGAGCTTGCCAAATAGCCCAGAGACGATCAACCTGAAATTAATGAGAAAGAAAAGATTGGAATAAACGTTCTTCTATTGCGGAACAATGATCTCTATATGAAGAAAATCACTGAAAACTTCACCAAAATATATGATGAGATAACAAAGTGAATCAAGGAAGCTATGTATAAAATAAAAATATATTCGTTCCAACTAACTGAAAGATACGAACGACAATTAGAATATGTTGATCTTTACAGAAGTAGCATGATGAAAGAAGATTTAATTTTATTTCATAAAACTGTAATTTTGAAAACTATGGAAAGAAAGACAATGTTATTAGAAATGAAGGTAAATAAAATATATGAATTATTTACTATTTACCATTGAATGATGAATGTAGAAGAGAGGATCAAAGGAACTATAGACCAAACTGGACATAGCATATTTCTGGTGACCACCAACAAGATAGTGAATAGAGTTATGAACAACTTCAAATTGCACTTCGAAGTCACAATAGTCTTCTTGTTCAAGCATGAAAAGTACTTGTCTGTAAAGTGTAGATCCCTCTCCTCCACTGATATCAAATAGTTCCGGTCTTATGTCTCTGACTGTGTAGGTGTCTTCATGTTCGATGTAGCCTCTAAGGAACGGATTCTCGATTACGTTATCAGTCCAAGCATCATAGTAGTCAGGATCTCCTAAAAGTCTGGGCAGTTTCGTAAGATTATCTGTCCAGTCCCAATAAGGAGTGGCAACACTGGAGCCATGTCGGCGCATAGAATCTTCAAAATGTAACAAATAAACACGATGCCAATGTGGGAAGACTGGCATTCCATGTAGGCAACAGGCATATTGTGGATCCTCTGGACTAGGACACATCGTTGAACCATGGTAACTAGCGATAGTCTGGAATCCATGAGCACTCTTGTCTTCCTTAACACGTGTAAGTGCTGCCATAAGATTCTGAATATCTCTTTCGTCCAAAGTATCAACATTTCGTCGGATATGATTTAGTGGAATGTCAACATCGATGTCTTTTTCTGAAAAGACAGTTGAAAGAATAGAATATTAGTGTGAAATGTCCACCTATTTATGCATAAATATTTGTATTTATATATTATAGGAAGCAAAGGCACTTACTGGCTGGTGGGATCCTTATTACAGTTGCTTCAGGAAGAATGTCAGCTGGCAATTCAGTTCCATTTTGAGCAATTATTAACGTCTTAATTGTGAAAGCCGAATCAAAAGCTAAGTTATTATCAGCAAGAACATCAGTAATTTCTATCTTATAGAGACGGTCGAAGGCCCATGGCATTTCTGTACTGCCACCAAGCACAGCAAAGTGACTTCCTTCGTGACATTCTCCTCCTTCAACGCAGATCTAAAATACATTGAAAGAGAGTCGAAATATACACACTCTTTATATATTTATGTACATAGTTCATTAATTTAGCTAAGATGTACTAATAATTATATTACATTATCAATCTAATAAAAATTTGAAATAATTATTTGAATATTCATTTATACAGGGTAGTCCAAAATTAGGTGGACAGTAGGTGGAATAGGTTTGTGTATCGGTTATAACTTTGGTATTTGTGCAATATTATTTTAAATTTTATAACTAAATTTAACTAAATTAATCTGTTTTCTTTTAAGATAATTCAGAGAACCCGTAATGATAAATAATTTAAATACTGTTGAAAGAAAATGGGTGTTAATAGAGTATTGGAAATATCGAAATACTGAAACCGTTAGAACAAAATGGGTTGAAAAATTTGGTACTCAAGCCCCACAGAGACAAACCATTTAACGCATTCATGAGAAATTCCATGCTACTGGCTCAATTCTTAATGCTTCCAAAACTGGTCGACCCAAAACAGTCGGCAGAGAGGATCACAAGCAACTTGTCGCCGAAGCATTTGTTCACAGTTTAAAAAAGTCCACCAGGTGAACCTCTTTGGAATTGAGCATTTCACGATCCTCTATTATTCGAATCCTGAAATCTATTAGGCTGAAAGCTTATCGTCCACGGCTAATTCATGGCATATTAGAGGATGACCCAGACAGGCGGCAGCATTTAGTGAAATAAAGCTGAATGGTATTGAAGAAAATCCAATGCTTTAGGTAATATTGTGTGGACCGATGAATCTACTTTCAAATTATCCGGTCAAATTAACAGACATAATTGTATTTACTGGTATTGTGAGAACATGCATTTAACATTAGAGCAACAAATAAACCAGCCTGGTGTCACTGTTTGGGGTAGTATTTCAAGTTGTGGTTTAGGACCCATATTTTTTGATGGAACAGTCACAGGCGATAAGTATCACGAAATTCTAATGAATCAAGTTGTTCCATAATGAAAGCAACAGTCTAATTCACATGATCTTTATTTCCATGATATGGCACCTCCACACTATTCAAGAGCAGTCTGAGAGTATCTTAATGAAACATTTCCTGTGAAATGGACTGGCCAATTGATTGGCAGGGAAATTCACCTGACTTGACCCCAATGGATTTCTTTTTTGGGGAAGTACTCAAGGACAAGGTTTATAGTCGAAAACCAAGAAGTAGTAATGATTTGAAAAATTACATAAGAGATGCATTTCAAGAAATTAATACACAAAGAGACTTGTGCAAAAATGTTTGTCTAAACGTAAGGGGTAGACTTCAAAGCTGTGTAAAATGTGATGGGCAGCAGTTTGAACACCGGCATTGATAAAATGTAAGCGCTTTTGTATTATTGTACACAATAAAATTTAATTGCCAATGTAATGATTGTATTTGTAAATATAATTGTATATGTAATCTCAAAATAAATGTTATCATTTATTGTCCACCTACTTTTGGACCACATTATATATTACACTTTATATATCCGAAATTGGAATCTAAATATAACATTGGAAAAAGGAAGTGTTACAGTATTCAGTAATATATTTAATCTTTTATATTCTCTAAACTTTATCTTAATGCACTTTTTGAAGTAAGTTTTTGGCAAAACAGTTTTAGAAAACTGATATTGTTTTAGAATTCGTTCGATAAATAATAAGATTTGTCTCTATACTTACCTCAAAGGTTGCATATGCTGATGAACCAAATCCACTCAACAAAAAGCCAGCAAAAACACGATCGTGTTCTCTTTGGTGTCTGATGTATGACTCTATCTGATTAATAGACATACTGTTAGTATCTAGGATGTCGTATTCATAATGGAAGTTGTCTTTGTATCTAAACATGTCTTCAGGTTTGGACAATTTAGTGGTGAGTGCATTCAAATTGTAAGGGGCTCCGAAGGAGAACGGTTTCAATGGGACTTTCATAAGTTCAAGAGCACAATGGGATTCATAGGCATTGAGACCTCTCAGCTTCTGCAGTTCTTGCCAAATAACCCACAATCTATCGACATTAGAATGATGTAGGAAAAATAATGGATCATAGGCTGCATAATGCAAATGGTTCAAGGAAAGTTCTTCTTTTCCACCGATCCAGGAGTGAATGGCATTGTGAACAATCTCTAGTTGTATTTCGAAATCACAATAATCAGTCTGTTCTAAAGCTAAAGCGATGTTATCAAAGAGCCATGTCTGTTTTCCCAATACAGGATGTTCGTACAAATATTCGCTGATATCACGTTTAGTCATAGTATCATCGCTGATGAAAGAAATATGACCATGATTAAATGGGTTATGCGATTCTATCTTATCGAAAGGATCCGAATACATCTCAGAGGCTATGAAAGCAGGAATCTCTGAAATAGGACGGGTCCAATCCCAATAAGGAACGCCAACTGTAGCTCCATGTCTATGTAAAGCTTGTTCAAACTGAACAACGAAGAGCCTGTGCCAGTGAGGGAACGTAGCCATACCATGAAGACAACAAGCATGTCTATGCTTAGCAGTGGGATTTGGGCAAAGAGGAGGAAGAGCATGGAATGATGCGATTGCTTCAAAACCATCAGATGACTTGTCTTTCTGCATTCTTTTGAGAGCATGTACCAAGGAATTCATTTCAGACAAAGAGAGTCGTTCAACATTCTTTCGTACAAGATTTCCATTTCCTTCTTCATGTTTGAAGTCAGCAGAATGACCTGAAAAGATATTGGAATAGAGTTATTGTTACTTGTTATGTAGACCCAAATCAACATATTATGCAGATTATCCCTTGACAAAAAATGTGAGCCCGTATGCTGTATTTTCTCACTCAGTCTCGTAAAATTTCGTAAAACGAATTGAACAATTAATAACTGCCTAATTGCCTTACACTACACGATTGTACGTAGAGAACGCTGGGGGCAAAACTGAAAAGTGCCTCGTTAGCTCGCAATGATCTTAGTCATGAAAAAGCTCTTCACCTCAGAAAAACTATGCTAGGTTGCTGGGTAAATAATAAATTTTATGTTGACAAAAAAAGCCATCGTATGCTTTGCTTGAGATTGGAATAGAAAAGGAAATGGAATAAAAATAGAAAAAATATATATCTCTTACCTTGTTTTGGAACATAAATAATAGTTGGATGTGGGAAAATTTTAGCATGGATTGATGATCCATTGACAGCTGTGACTTCAGTTTTAACACGGAAATGGCTGTTTTGGTTGAGACCTAACAACTTCAGCTGGTCTGTTATTTCATATCGGAAGACACGGTCAAATTGCCATGGCATTTCGGACTCTCCTCCCAAGACAGAGAAGACACCAGCTTCGTGAGCACAGTTTTCTTCATACTTAGAAGTAGGTACACAAATGTATATGTGTACGTCGGCCGAAGCTTTAACGCCATGAAGTAAGAATCCAGCAAAAATCCTGTCATGAGCCTTTCTCTCTTCAATAAGATGTTCCAACTGAGTAATAGTGAGATCAAAGAAGGTCAAAGTGTCATATTTGTAGTGTAACACATTTTGATAGTCAAAGACGTCATTTGGAGTGCTATGAGTGAGTGTCATCCGATCATGATTTGCAGTAGTGTTACTGAATGGACGCATAGGTACATTAAGTAGAGGCAATGCACAATTAGCTTCATTGTAAGGTAGCTTTCGGTAACGTTGTAATTCTTGCCAAATTGCCCATATCCTATCAACATTACTATGATGAAGGAAAAAGATTGGATCATAAGCTGTAAAATCCAGTGACGACATAGAGTGAGGATCACGACCACCGAGCCACGAGTGGATAGTATTGTGAAGTACTTCAAAGTGGACTTCAAACTCACAGAAATCAGTCTGTTCCAAGACGAAAAGTGTGTGTTCGTAAAGATATTTGTTACCAAATAATTTAGGCTGTGGATCTCGCTTGGTTTCCGAATTTAAGAAAGAAATCTTTCCTGTAAAGAATGGATTTGGTTCGATAAGAAGAGTTCTTGAATTGTAGTAAGTGGCTTCATTGACCAAAGCTGGAAGGTGATCAAATGGTTGTATCCAATCCCAATAAGGTACAGCTACACCGGAACCTCTGGCTAACAATTCGTTCTCTACTAGAGCAACATATAATCTATGCCAGTGTGGAAAAGTTGGCATGCCATGTATACAACATGTATATACCTTGCTACCATCTTTGTTAGGACACTGTGCCGGTAATCCGTGGAATGCGGCAATTTCTTCGTATCTACCATCAAGCGTCATATCTCTGAAGGCATTTCTCAGTGATTCGATATCGCCTTTAGTAAGACCGTTGAGATTCTTTCTAATTCGGTTTGCACTGGTTACAGGTTCAACCCATACACCCACCTCGCCGAAATCACCTGTAGAACATAAGAAAATTGATTAACGTAATTAGTTAAATGTTGTATTTCGTATTTTACGTAAAAATTTACTTAATATAAGGAATTAATAAAACATAAGCGTTCGAGAAAAATAACTTTTTTTACTTCTACAGTAAATAATGGATACTTACCAAGACCTGGCTCGTAGACAATTGCAGGTTCAAGATTAACATCGGCTATTTCAGCTCCAGCCAAGTCTTTCACGTGATATTCAATGTGATATTGGTCATTATAATGTAGATTTGCTTCCTTCATCTGCTTCGTGATATCAGCTTTGTAAACTCGGTCAAATTTCCAAGGCATTTCGTTAGCGCTACCCAGAACATAAAACTCTCCAGCTTTCATCTGATCAGTACTACCATGAGCCCTGATATAATATTCAACTAATGCAGACTGTTTAATACCTTCGAGCATGAAAGTAGCGAAAACGCGACCCTTCATACGACGTCTGTTAAGTTCTCTGTATATCTGTGAAATAGATAATCCATTCAATTCAAGAACATCATATTCGTAATGGAAATTTTTCTTGTAATCAAATACATCAAAAGGAACTGAATGTTCTCGAGTCATTGAATCAACATTGATGTCACTGGTGAGACTGAAAGGAGACATTGGTTTGCGGAGAGTTTCAATAGCACAGTTAGCACTGTTGTATCGATGTCCCCGGAACTTTTGCAGAGCTTGCCAAATGGCCCAAATTCTATCAACATTTGAATGATGAAGTAAGAAAATAGGATCGTAAGCTGTGTATTCAAGTGATGACATAGAATACTGTTCTCCACCTCCAACAAGTGCATGGATGTGATTATGAGCAATTTCGAATTGTACTTCGAACGAACAAAAATCTTCTTGTTCTAAAGCGTACATAACTTCATTTGCCAAGGGAGTGAATTCTCCGAAAGGCGGTTGAACAAATAGGGTTGGATTAGGAGCTCGAGTGGTTTGAGCACCAGCTTCATCAATAACGCCACTAAAGAATGGATTCGGGTGAGTTTCCCCATTTTCATCAACATATGTTTCTTCTTTCACCAGAGCGGGCAGTTCCGAAAGTGGGCGAGTCCAATCCCAGTAAGGAATACCATTCTGGTAACCATTTCGTCGCAGACCATTTTCAAAGTTGATAGTCAACAATCTATGCCAATGAGGGAATGTTGCCATTCCGTGGTGACAGCAAGCATATTTGACTGCAGCATCAGGGCTAGGACACCATTGTGTGGAACCGTGGAAAGCAGCTACTTGCTGATATCCATTGGCAGTTTTATCGTCTTCGTAAGCTTGTAAAGCCTTCCTCAGTGCATTCATATCTGCATGGGTCAGTGAAGAAACGTCTCGTCTGGAACGATATAATTCGTCAAAGACAACGTCTGATTCCTCTGAAAAAAGCCAAAACAAAATCGTCATGAGACTTTCGAGCCTGTTCTGTTTATGAAATTAAATTTAACTTCAATGTAAATGTTATTAACAAAATCAAATTATAATGAAAACGAGTGAGTGTGGTGAATGCAGTTTATATCTAGTTTGCTATTTAGAATATAGTTTTCTGAGTAAATCAAGAATTAGAAGATATTCCAGAGCACTTACCTCTTCCTGGAGTGAATATCACAATTGGATCTGGAATTGTGGTAGATGGAAGAGCTGTTCCATTGATATCGGTAATCTGTAAGGTTATGCTATAATCAGCGTGCATATCTACACCAAGTTCAGCTAGTGCTCCAGTAATTTCATATTTGTAAAGTCGATCAAATCTCCATTCCATCTCTTTGCTGCCTCCAAGGATTGTTATTGATCCAGCATTGTATGTGTTACCTGCACTGTCGACAGTGATGTCAACATTTGCTGATGTTTTGATACCCATCAAAAGGAAGCCAACAAACGCACGATCTTTAGCCTTGTCTTCTTCGATATGTCTCTGAAGCTCTCTAACGGACATTCCTCCGAAGAAGAGCGTATCATAAGTGTACTGAAGGTCTGACTGATAATCATAAACATCTGTTGGTACTGCGTGGCGATATGTATGTTTGTTGTTATTCAGTGGTGGTTCGAAGGCAAATGGTTTCAAAGGACGATGGACCTCTGAAAGAGCGCAGTATGGTTTGTAGGGTTTTCCACGATGGATCTGCAATGCTTGCCATACTGCCCACAATCTATCAACTTGTGAATGATGCAGCCAGAAGAGGGGATCAAATGACGTGTAATGCAAAGACGACATAGAATAAGGTTCATTGCCACCAACCCAAGCATGAACTGCGTTATGGGTAACTTCAAACTGCACTTCGAAATCACAGAAATCTTCTTGTTCGAAGGCTAACATCATACCATCATAGAGATATCCGTGATGTCCTTTTGTTGGTTTCTCAAACAATCTAATCAATTAGAATGAAAACAGAGCAGAAATATAAAATGAATCAATTCCATAGATTCATACCCAAATAATAACTAAAATACAACTTATACAACACATATAGGGCTTTATATTTCTGAGCGGTAATTAGTTTAATATGTATTTAAAATGGAATTAGCGCCAACTTTTATGAGTTTCTTAATAGTAATTATTAAATGTGAGGAAAGAGACGCAAAGGGATAGGAATATTTAAATTCAGTATTAAATTAAAAATTCAGACCCAACATCTATACATGTAGCAATAATAAAATTCCAATGTTTTGTCCAAAGACATCTACCAACTTGAAAACGTTATGTGGCCCTAGCTGTTACCTTTGTAATTATAGATATTGTAAAGTTTTCTGTGTGATAGATGAAGAAACGCTGTACAACTAATTGTTAATTAAATTAGGTTTTGGAAGAGGATGAAAAATAAGGTTTGTTGTTAAATTTCGAATGAAGCTACTTCAAGATACAATATTTAGAATATTATGAAACTTACAAACCTTGCATCAACGCTTCTTGTAGTAAAAACATTATTGTCCAAAAACTCGACTGGTGCATGGAAGAAGGGGTTTGGTTTTGCTTCTTTGGTGTAAGGATCTTCATATGTTTCAGCAGCAACCAGAGGTGGCAATTCTGAGCTAGGTTTCGTCCAGTCCCAATAAGGAACACCTATGTGGGATCCACGGGCAGTAAGAGCATCTTCAAACTGCACAACAACAAGTCTGTGCCAGTGTGGGAAAGTGGACATTCCATGAATACAGCATGCAACACGGTCGATAGCATCAGGTTCTGGACATTTGGCTGGAAGACCATGGAATTCAGCTAAGGCTTGGTAACCGTCAATGGATTTATCATCCATGAAACGTGCCATGGCAACTCTCAGTTCATGCACTTCTTCTGTCGTCAAACTAAGAAGATTTTTACGGACGGTTAAACCAGTTTTATCGACTGGTGCCATTTCAGCTATAAAAAAGTCAAAGTGATAACTTTTGAAAAATACAAAATACAAAGTGTACTCTAAGAAAATAAATGTGCTAGAATAAAAATATTTTTATTAGTAATGAGTATGAGAATTTGAAGTTTCAACCGATGGCGTTAATCCTGAAATATTGTCGACACTGAGATTATCTCTCTTGATATAAAATTAAAACACAATTATGACAAAAACACTACTGATTACAATGTCTACTTTCTCTGCAGACTTTATAATCTAATATATTTTAATTTCTATGTTACTTATGGTTTACAATGATATTATGATGTAAATGTAACATTTATATAAAGCTAACTTTAATGTCTATTATGATTTTAATTTGCATCAATGAAATCTTAAATGTGATGAGTTGAAGAACTTATAAACAATATCATTTATATCTATGCACACTACACTTGATGTGTTTTTTTACCCACGCTTCTATATAACTCCATTACAACAGATGGATATTGTTCTATGTTATACCGACAGATATACGCTTCATAATATAGTTGTTTCAAAAATATATCTGAAATTTAAGCAAAAGATCCGAAGGATGTTATTCTGACGACCCTGATTTAATTATTTTGCATTTAAAATGCGATACAGTTGTATTATCAAAAAAGAATCTCCCGTTTGGGAATATCTTAAGATGTGGCGATGAACCCAATGGGTATTTAGTGACTCAGTTTAGAACGTAATTGGAGATTCAGTTTATACGGCAATATAAACATATAATTCTCAAAATTCTCTAAATATATAAAGTATTATTACTCACCATCTTTAAAGTCACGAGCTGGAATATATGTGACAGTCGGTCTTGGGATTGTGCCATCGGGTAAGAGAGTGCCGTTAATTGCTGTAACATCAGCATGAATATAATAGTTGCCATCCAAAGGAACACCGAGAGATTTGACAACATCTGTAACCTCAAGGAGGAAGGGATAACCAAAGTTCCAGGTCATCTCGTGTACACCACCAAGAATAAAGAAAGAACCGACATGATTGTTGCAGTTATCGCTGTGTCTTTTGTCATCGGTCGGAACGCAAACTGCGACTCGAACGTTGGCAGAGGTCTTGATACCTCCTAATCTGAAATTAGCAAACGCTCTCGGGTGCTTTTGGTGTTCTTTTAAAAGCGTATCTATCTGTGGAATGTCCATTCCATTGAGGTGGAGATCATCATAATCATATCCCAGTTCGTTGTAGTTAAACACATCAACAGCCTTGGCGTGGTCTTTAGTAAGGCTAATAGGATTGGTGTCACGACCAAACGGTTCCATTGGCTTATGGAACATGTTCAAGCCACAGTTGGCACTACCATCAAGACCTCTATGCTTCTGCAGAGCTTGCCAAATAACAAACAGACGTTCAACGTTCGAATGATGCAAGAAGAAGAGTGGATCGTATGAAGTATACTCCAAACTAGACATTGAGTGTGTAAAGCGACCACCAACGAGATAGTGAATTGGATTATGAGCAACTTCAAACTGAACTTCAAAATGGCAATAATCTTCTTGCTCTAAAGCTAAGAGAACACCTTCTAATAAGAAGTTGTCTCCTCCCTTTGAAGCTTGGAACAATCTTGTATCAACGGCTCTAGCAGTGACCTTCTGCTCAAATGTAATATCGCCTGAGTAGAAGACGTTCTTTTTAGCCTTGTGAGAAGAGGGATCCATAAAAAGAGGATGACTAACGAGCTCAGGAAGATGATCCAATGGTTGAGTCCAATCCCAGTAAGGAACACCAAGTGTGGAACCATGGGATGCCATTGCTTGCTCAAACTGTACAACGTACAATCTATGCCAAAGAGGGAACGTTGGCATACCATGCAAGCAACAGACCACAGTACTTCCATCTGGTGCCTTACAGTCAGCTGGCTCACCGTGGTAGCCTGCGATGGCTTGGAAACCAGTCGGAGTTGCATCATCCTGCATGGCTCGAAGAGCTACTTGTAGGTTGAGAACTTCATCTTCTGTTAGTGTTTCCACACTCTTACGGATTAAATTACCTGAAATAGAAAGAGGTTTGAATTAATAATATTATTTGTATTGCATCAAGTCTTATTTCGTTAAAATATTTTCGGATTGAATTAATTAAATGTTTTCTGTATGAGATCTCTAGACGATCAAAGGATTTTACATTTGATTTATATTAGGGGTGCTTCAATAATTTGTTACCAGGGTGATGACAGGCTTATCAATTCATATGTGTTGCACCGCAGTTCTTTACATATTTATTTTTAGTATGGGTATAATATGTAAATCTTGCAATAAAATCTAGAATTGAGCCGTAATAATCAAGTGATCGAGTAGTCATTTGAAATGTATATTTATTTTGACAGTTAACATTATTGGGAGGGAGATTCTGTACAAATTTGCCATACTGGAAGCGATAAGCGATAAGAGGCTAGGACATCTTTAAATATATATATATATAAATTATAGTGAATTTTCTCCATTGTCAAGTGTGTCTCGAATCTCTTTTGTTGTAAATCATAATTCCGAACAAAAAAAGAAAAAAAAAATGGTGAGCGCCTTTCGATTCGCTCTCATTGATCTATTTTGTATTTTGTACTTGTACTCACAGCTCACTCTTATTCGTAATGTTCCAGCGTTTGTTTTACAAATTTGCTGGCGAATTTCTTTGGATGGTTTTCAGCAGATGAGATAAAGATGCTAGCGATGTGAGACAAGACCCTGAGTAGTGCAAATATTGAAGAGCTAACTGTAAAGATGACTCTTCAAAGTGTACGCAATGAATATTCCAAAAGGTGCTTTTTTATATATCATATTTAGAGAGTGAATAGCGATGTGATTGCGAATAATAAATAGCAGTCAAGGATTCAGAATTAGCTGATCTTATCAAGACTCCTGGTGAAGAAATGAATCCCTTTCTGCAGTCTACTTTAACAGATGTACATAGATTTATATTCAAGCAAACTAACTTAACCATCTTCTAATTGGCTATTACTTGCGATGTTAAAATATGCAATATGGAAATATTGGTTACCTTCTGCACTTCCGCATAGCAAGAACTAGAAATAAATTAGAAATTTAGTTTTTAATTATGTCAACAAATAAGTCATTTTAAAAGTTGTATTAAATATGAATTGAGATAAAGCAATAGAAACGTGTAAATTTTTATTTCTAACATTTACCGTTTAAAAGATTTGTAACATGGAAAATAGTGGTTTCTAAAATAGGAAAAAGGTGAGAAATGGAAATGGAGGATGTTTATTAATACAGCGAGTCCCAACTTCTTGGCTAATACTTTATTTTATCGATCCCGAAAGGATTAACGAGAAAGTTGACCTCGGTGGGGTCAGAATGTAAAAAAATACCTAACTAAAACCACAAACCACTGTTTTCCAACGCTCTAACGATTCTGCTAATCTTTCTAATTATGGCATGATGCCAGTAATTTTGAGGTCAGCGAGCTCGATTGCATCGAACCCAATGTTCAGCTAGGACCTGTTTTATCGACTCCAGAAAGAATGAAAGGCAAAGTCGACCTCGTCAGTATTTGAATTCAGAACATAAAGACTGCAAAATAATAGTTTCAAATTTTGGCACAAGGTCAGCAATTGAACTCCGAATGTAAAGGCGGACGAAATGCCGCTAAGCATTTTGCCCAGAGTGCTTAAGATTCTGTCAGCTCGCTGCCTCCAGTGTGCAAAATATTGGTTTTAAATTTTGGCACAAGGTCAGCAATTTCAAGGCAGGTGGCAAGTAGATTGGATAGACCTCGGTATTCAGCTGGTACTTATTTTATCGACCTCGAAAGGATGGAAGGGCAAGTTGACATGAGCGGGATTTGAACTCAGAAACGTAAAAATGGACGAAATGTGAGAAAGCCGATAAGCATTTAGCCCGGTACGGTGGCGATTCTACCAGCTCGCTGCCTAACAGTAAAGCAATATTGGTTTCAAATTTTGGTACAAGGCCAACAAGTTCAGGATAACGGGTAAGTCGATTACATCGACCACACTGTTGAACTGGTTCTTTTTCTATCGACACCGAAAGGATGAAAGGCAAAATAAGCCTCCGTGTGATTCGAACTCAGAATATAAAGAAGGATGAAATGCCGCTAAGCATTTTGCTCAGAGTGCTAACGATTCTGCCAGCTCGCTGCTTTCAATGTGCAAAATATTTATTTCTTTATTACCTACAGGAAGATAAACATAGAGGGTACAAACAAGGACAGACAAAGGGTTTAAGTCGATTACATAGACCTCAGTACGTAACTGGTACTTATTTAGTCGACCCCGAAAGGATGAAAATCACAGTCAACCTCGGCGGAATTTGAACTCAGAACATAACGGCAGATGAAATACCGCCAAGCATTTCGCCCGACGTGCTAACGATTCTGCCAGCTTGCCACCCTTCAATGTGCAAAATATTAAGAAAAAATGTTGATAATTTCGATACGTGCATAGAAAGTTAAAGAATTCTGTTTAACTTACGGCGAAGACGATCGCAAAGAGACAAGAAATCTTCATCATGACTTCTTCAAGTCAGTGTTCAGTCTTCAGCTGAAGGCAACACTGATGAAATCTGTGAAATGCTCCCCTTTTATAACAATTTCCGTAATGCTTTGTTGGCAAAACAACATGTGCAGGACACGTTTAACTCTTTCAGACGCTGACAAATCATAATTTTGACATATCACACTAACCTGAAAATCAAATTTCGTAAAATCTTTCTCAAAGAAGATAGATCGCTATCTTCTAGAATTCCACTTTGAATATTGAATTTCAGTTTTGCTTTTGAAATTATATGTTTGTAAATTTGATTCAATGTTACGGTTGTGATTTATAATCAATTTTCCTGTCGTGGTGAGAAATATAAGTTTTGAGAATGCGGAATACACTATATTGGTTTCGATTCCTGCTTGAAACCAATTCCCATTACTGAAGCTGCTACTCGCTTCGCAAAAAATGCTTTTGTCGACAAGATTTGAAAGAAGCATTGAAATCTAGCAAACTTCGCACTTATTTTCTGTGTTTAGTACACCCCGTAGTTAATTGTACCTCTCGAACAAATTGATTTTAGCTAAGCAGTTTGGCCGTTTAAGAGTTATAATGCTTCGTTGGTGACATATTATAGTGGAATACTAGTATCAAAATACTAAAGACTTCTGAGATAGCTCACGGGTAACTCTGTTCATAAATTAGTTGAGACCACGGCATTTAATTTCTAGTAACACCTAATACTCTTCCTTTACTAAGCTTATGGCTTTGGGAAACCCCGAGCGTCATACTTTCAATTTGCTTTAAATATAAGTATGTTGTGTCAAGAATTATTTAATGATAATATTATTAAGGAAGAAACTCGGAATTACAAGTTGGTTTTTAAAGATACATTTATACATTAAATAAGCAGAAATAAGTTATCCTCCAACTATTGTGTGTTTTGACTGATGGGTTAAAGACGATATGGAGCGTTTAAAAATACTGACCGAGTAACAATCTCTGAATCCCTAAGAGATATTAGCATAGTCTTTACTTATGTTAAGTTGTTGAGACAAAAAAAAAAAAAAATTATACAAATAAGGCATGTGATGTGTGGAATGTGATGAACTCTATAAAACATTTTTACTGCTTTAGTAACATTGTGAAAGTAAAATCTAACTCGGTATAGATGGAATGTTGTTGGCACTCCGTCGCTTACGACATCGAGGGTTCCAGTTGGTCCGATCAACAGAATAGCCCGCTCGTGAAATTAACGTGCAAGGGGCTGAGCATTCCACAGACACGTGTACCCTTAACGTAGTTCTCGGGGATATTCACCGTGAACAAGGCTGACCTTTTGAAATACAGGCACAACAGAAACAAGAAGTAAGAGTGAGAGAAAGTTGTGGTGAATGAGTACAGCAGGGTTCGCCACCATCCCCTGCCGGAGCCTCGTGGAGCTTTAGGTGTTTTCGCTCAATAAACACTCACAACACCCGGGCTGGGAATCGAAACCGCGATCCTATGACCGCGAGTCCGTTGCCCTAACCACTGGGCCATTGCGCCTCCACTATGCATGGAATAGCAAGTGCAAGATATGAAACTTAACTTAGTTTCAGTTAATTATATTGTTTGTAGTAAATTAAATATTTCCACTTTCACGCTAGGAGACACTTAAAACTTGATATGAAAACGTTGAGGTATTGAAACATGATAAACCATTTTCACTGGATTTTAACTAGAATACACATGCAAAGCAGTAATGTTTAAGTGAATTAAAGGGCTTCAAAGAATACAGTTCTAAGTATTTCGATATGGCTCTGTTGTAAGTTATGTATATAAAAGAAGCATATAGAGTCAGTGAGGAGAAGTGTTTAGTCAATCCCATCGTTCCTGTACTTGACTGGTACTTATTATATCGATCTTGAATGGATGAAAGGCAAAGTTATCCTCAGCAACGTTTCAGCTCAAAGCTTAAAGGACCGGGATAAATCCATAAAGCATTTTGTTCGACGCTCAATCGATTCCATCAATATACCACCCTGATTCATAATGTCATAATACTATTAATAAAAGTAATATTATTAAAAGTATTGTTACTCAGAGTTGTTAATATTACGAACGCTCGTCATTAAATTTCAGACTTAACCTCTGAATCTCAGATATACTTTTGGAATAATTATTCTAATATAAAATGAAAATGCTTTTTAAAAATAATTCGAACACATCTTTCTCGTGTTTGTTAACAGATTTCTTAAATTGATTTTTCGCATATTTTTGGAATTGCAATATATTTACAATTTCCCTATCACCCTTCTGAAAACAGTTGTTGATTTAGTGCAGCGCTGATTCGGGTCAGAGAATTTAAAGACCTTGTACCTATGATACGAAGACTTATTTAAATTTCAGTTTTTATAGACATGACCTCCTTTCTGATCAATATGTGTAAGAACTTTTCATTTATATTTCAACATTTTAGAGCCTATAACGAATTTATCTTACTATTTTGATAAAGTAAATAAATACCTATTCCTTTTATCAGTAATTTTGTTAAAAAAGTAACGATTTAGATTTTTCTTTTCCCTTTTTCCTATCAAATAAACATTTGAATCACCGTACTGTTTTATAAAGACAAAGGAAGATTATGGTTGTTTAATTATTGTTGTTCATTTTGGTTTTCATGATTCTTTTAAGATGTTAAAGTTGAGATTTATAAAGGCGGTGAGCTGGCAGAAACGTTAGCACGCCGGGCGAAATGCTTAGCGGTATTTCGTCTGTCTTTACGTTCAAATTCAGTGCCTTGACAGTTTGTCTCGAACAGTTAACGCCGTACGGTAGCACTGCCAAGCCAAGGATTTCTGGTAATTATCCAGATACCCCGGCCCGAACGTTCTCCTGAACAGGTTGATCAACTGATTTTCATCGTAGCCCAGGGTCTCCCCCAAGGCGTCTTCGGACATAAAGTCTACTAACCCGCTATAAAATTCCGCGGTGGTACTCCTGCAGCCGGCATTGCCCGCTCGAGAGAGTAGCTGAAGTGCCTGACGGTACTCCAATTGCCAGTCTCTCAGCCTAGGTCTCTGCTTGATCTATGCTCCAATGTCCGTTAAGGGCGTTAAATGCGGAAGGTAGAACCGGACGTTCGGTGACCACATCCAGGTAAAGCCAGAGGTGCCTCAACCTTAACGCGAGGTTTTGCATCTTCAGCTAAGGCATCCCTAACCCGCCCTTTAGCGTTTTCTGGCAGCAGACAGCGCTTCACAAGCGGATTTCCTCCCTTCCACAAAAAGCGGAAAAAGATTCTCTCCAACTTGTTCAGTCACAAATCGGGGCAAGGCATCACGGTCAGACGGTAGGTGATAACTGATGCTATAAACATCTGCACCCGCCTTCCCTAGCAAGGATAACGCCCGCCCAGACCAAGTCTGGGTTAGAGTAGTCACCCTGCTGGTTACCTCGCTCCAAGTTTTCTCTGTCTGAAGGTCTGGACCAAACCAGATCCCGAGCAGCTTAACAGGACCTTCCGTCCAACGACGTTATTAGACGTCATCGGATTGCCCCTCCAGGTGCCGAATTGGAAACCGACTGACTTGTCCTTCTTAACGTTTGCTCCTGCCACCGCCTCGTAACTTTTGATGGCCTCTTCCACCACTGGAAGCTGGCCCTCATCTGCCACGATGATGGAGATGTCATCCGCATACGCCGTAGCTCCTCTTCCACACCACAGATCATTCAGAGCCCCCTAGTACCTTCAACTTCCGTAGCAATGGCTCAAGAGCCAACACATACAGAAGCGAGGACAGGGGACACCCCTGACGCACTGAGCATTCGATCCTGAATGGTTTCGAGAAGAAACCATTCACTTTTACGACAAACTCGATGTCGCTGTACAAAACAGCAATCCAACCGCGGAAGGTCGGGCCCAGGCCAGCCTTCTCGATGACCGCTGCCAAGTACCGATGGTCGACGCTATCGAATGCTTTAGTCTAGTCTAACTGTACTAGTGCCCCTCCTACGCCAGAAAGTTTCCCTAACCTCTCTAAGGAGTAGTGTATTAGGTGGAAATTGTCGCGGATCGACCTGCTCGGGATGGCGCAATTTTGCGCCCCCAACAAGTCTGTCCACGACCCGCGCTAACCTTTTCGCTAGCACCTTGGCCAAAATCTTTAACTCTGCGTTTAGCGGAGTTATGGGCCTAAAATTACTTATCTCGTCCTCCTTGCTCGGGTCCTTTCTGATCAACGTCACTACCCCTCTACTTGCAGACCTGGGAATTCTCCCATTCTGCTGCCAGTTGGCGTAAACGCTGCCCAGCAGGTGCCCGAACAAGTCTGGCATGATTTTATAAAATTCGTAAGGTAGACCATCCAGCACCTCAATCACCTCCTCGGCTGTGATTGGCTCCTCAGAGCACTCAGCCTCTCGTGCCGAGGGACGCGGGCCACCAGACAGGAAGTCCCTAAGAGCCTCACCATGATCCAGCGTCCCGCTCCTCCCAAACAACTCAGCAGAGTGCTTGTAAAGTGTTTCACACATCTCGTCCCGTCCTTCGACCGAACACCCACTATCATCCACCAGAGACCTAATTGTGGCATAATTTCCACGCTGGGTTTCTACCGTGCGGGTTCATCCGGAAACACTAATCCCCTCACGGCCCAATGCTCGCACTTTAGCCCGAACTCTGCACCCCTTGTGTTTACTTTTCTACCAGTCGAGCCAACACTATCGATGCGTGCGTCAACGATAGCGTTAAAGTTAAACAACAGGGCGGCCATCACCTCACTCGGGTCTACTTCTGGTGGCACTTCTGCCACCTTTACACGTTAAGTCCGTCTTCCCATGTAGGTTGGCAGAAGCACCACATCTTCTGTTTTCAAGGAGCTCACAGAGTACTCGCGGACCTTTTCCTCAGATGCGAAACGCACCTCAACAGTGCCATATGTCTTGCCCCTCGCAGTATACGTTACGTCCTTCCAAATCGGGGCAAGACATTTTTCAATTTTCTCTTTTCGAAATGTTTAAATAGTCTGTTTTTCGGATAGAATGATTTAAATATTATTGTTTTTCGGTCCTATTCAACCATCTTGGAGGAGAGTAATATTTTTATATCCCCATCCTCCTCTTTCATTCTCCTGAAATATTCCTGTAGTGTCTCTACATGAATATCAATGTTTTCGGTTGCCACAGCGACAATCGCCGAAAACTTTTTTACAGGGTATAATTTCATGTATAATTTCGACCGACATACTCTAGCGTACTGGGAAGAGGAAAGCGGTTAGGAAAGCAGTAAAATCAGGTGTTGTGGAACGCCGAGAGCACGGCGAGATACTATGGAGTCCTGGTCATCTACAGCAGCAAGAAGGGTCTCTAGCCGTAATGGTTTTTTTGTTCCACTAGGTCAAGGTTCTTTCTGCCGAGAGAGCGCGAGTGTTCTTGTACAACAGCTCTCGACACTTAAAACAACTACACGCACAGGTACCTGCCCTTCTCAGCCTTCCAGAATTGTCAACCTCAAGTTCTGCAGAGAGAGGGGAGTGGCGAGAGGGACAGGTGGCAGTAACCACTAGAAGTACTAGTCACAAGCCTGCACGTAGACAGCCTGCAGACCATCGGTCGCTTTTCTTCGTATTGGACATCGGAGAATTTCAGCAGCATCCCAGGTGATTGAGCAGCCTTTTTGGGGCAGCACTGCTCACCCTAGTAAGGAAGCAGCCTAGAAAACATAGCCAGACTCCTTTCAGCCAAATACAGTAGGAGTTCCAGTCCAACCTTGATGACGAGTTCGAGATGATAGGATCACCAACTGGTGGACCAGAAGAAAAGTAGAACCAGTTCAAAAAAGTCTTCACAGAGACTGGTTTGATGGCGACGACGCCTAGTTGATCTGTCCGTATTAATAGCTGCATACCCTGTCCTAACCAATAATGCTTCTGGATTCTCTGTCTGTAGAATACTGGTTTTCTCATCTATGTCGAAGGGAAACGCAGCCACTAACCAGCAGATTTTGACTTCTGGTGATACGTTTAGTATTCTTACTTTGAATACCCTTCGAATAAGGTAAATGAGGATGCGGGTGAGTTCGTCACTCGTTAGGGTGACTGTTGAGTGATTTTTGGCCTCCTCCTTTGAGGCGAACCTCACTTCGACAGTCCCAGATTTTCCCCCATGGCTATATAGGTTTTGCTCTTCCAAACTGGTCGTAAACATTTTTCAATCTGCTGGTGCATTGCCTGCTCTACTTTTCTTTTTGCTTCACTTCTTTCATATAGAACTGTCTGCAAATTAGTTTCTTGGTGGATAGATCTAGGAACATTCTCCAACATTTCTCCAACATACATTTTGCACTTTTAAGTTCATTTTCGTTTATAAAAATGTCTTCACATACTTGTCGCTTCGCGTCGGCAAAACCTCTCACAACGGATTTGCATGGTTCTTTTTTCTTGTTCTTGTTTTTTTCGTTAATGATGTTGTTGTTGGTGGTGGTTTGCTGTTGCCACTGGCGGTGGTAGTGGAGGTGGCAATATTCTCGCTAGTGTTTTTGCTTTTTGTGGTCATTGATCGCTACTGTTGTTCCTGTAATGGTTGTTCTGAGATTTTTAGCATCAGAAAGTTACTTTCACACATTTCACGTACTATATTGTCGCTGTAGCTGTTTCTGGTGCTGCTGCCACTACTGCTGCCACTACTGCTGCCACTACTGCTGCCACTACTGCTGTTACTGACTTTTTCAATTTGGCTGTTCTGTTCTGCGGATACCTAGCTGTCCTTTTCATCGTACGAATGATCCTTTTTTAAGCAAAAATTGAGCCGTGTCTTTGCTAAACAATCCCTAAATTAGCCTCTAAGGGCTACAGATGGAGAAATAATAACCAACTTCTTAAGATCCTGGTTATTTATCTTATAAGGATAAAGAAAGTTCAATATATAACTTTGTGTTACAATATGAATAACAATAAACTTACGGGAGCGATGTGGAATGCGTGTCGATAGACGAACAAGAACAAGAACAAAATTTTATTATTATTATTATTATTATTATTATTATTAATTCTTCCTACTAAAGATACAAGGCCTGAAATTTTGGAAGAGGAGACTAGTCCACTACAGCGACCCCAGTACTCGAGAGGTACTCTTTTTATCAACCCCGAAAGGATGAAAGGCAAAGTCGAACTCGGCAGAGTTTGAACTCAGAACGATGTCGGATGAAATGCTGCCAAGCATTTTGTCTAGCACGCTAACGATTCTCCCAGCTCGCCGCCGGTAATGATAATAATAATAATAATGACGATGATGATGATGATCATCATGATCATGATCCTCCTCCTCCTCCTCCTCCTCCTCCTCCTCCTCCTCCTCATCATCATCATCACCATGATGTTAGTGGTGATAATGGTGATTTTCTTCAGTTTCAAATAACTTACCGGATTGCTATCTTGACATTACGGTTACATATATTTTGAGAAAATGTTACTGAGAATGAAATATGCGCTAGATCACTAATGATAAAAACCAAATGGAAATGGTGATATGCTTTCTGTTTTTTTCTATTTACAAGTTGCTATTTGTCAATGTTTCTGCTGATTAAAGAAGCACAATATAACAAGATTTACCATATTTAATTGTGTATAATTCGCATATAATTTTGTAGTTTGTTTATAATTTTATACTTGATTTTAACCGAAAAAAACCGGGGTGCGACTAATACATAGAGCAAAGCTAAAATTATGAAAGCAAATAAATAAAGAAAATAAAATAAAAAAAAACGCGTCTGCCGAGATTAAACATTAAATTAGGGGTGCAACTTATATACGGATAAATACATTAAATATTGTAGCTTATTGTCTCTACAAGAGCAAAGTAATTTTATAAAGTTTCATAATGATTTATAGATATATGGAGGTAAAATTAACCGCTCATATGTTATTTTTTTCCACTCCCAGGAAACTTCTGGAAAAACAGCAATTACAAAAATTAATTCACAAAGAAACTTTTTCGTTTAAAACCATCATAATGTTGTAACTGCTCAAAAGCTTCATAAATTAGTAAGGCGACTACATTTTCCCCTTAAAAGCATAACGTAACAAACTTAAATATTGTAGTATAATCAAACTGTCCCTTCAACAAGAGCAGAACAATTGTATAGTTTTGTAATAATTTAGAAAAACTTGGCGGTACATGTATGCACATGTGTCTGTTATTTTGTTTTTACCGTAGAGTAATAATGGTAAAGAGGAGGCGCAATGGCCCAGTGGTTAGGGCAGCGGACTCGCGGTCATAGGATCGCAGTTTCGATTCCCAGACCGGGCGTTGTGAGTGTTTATTGAGCGAAAACACCTAAAGCTCCACGAGGCTCCGGCGGGGGATAGTGGTGAACCCTGCTGTACTCTTTCACCACAACTTTCACTCACTCTTACCTCCTGTTTCTGTTGTGCCTGTAATTCAAAGGGTCAGCCTTGTCACACTGTGTCATGCTGAATATCCCCGAGAACTACGTTAAGGGTACACGTGTCTGTGGAGTGCTCAGCCACTTGCACGTTAATTTCACGAGCAGGCTGTTCCGTTGATCGGATCAACTGGAACCCTCGACGTCGTAAGCGACGGAGTGCCAACAAACAACAATAAAGCTATTTTGACCAATAGTGATCCTGATAGGAACATAGGTTTTTCATTTGAAAAAAAAAATGTGCAGCTGTTCAAACTCTCGTATATCGGCTGAGTGATTTTATTCTACCTAAAATAGTTCGAATTTACAAGAGTCTCTTACAATTAATCTTTTCTAGTCTTACGAAATTGCAACTCATCAATTATCACGATTCTGTTCTTCCTTACCAGCAGCTAATTTTACTCATAATAATGAAAAATTGCATCCCCACTCTATCCAAAATCTATATGAGTTATCAACAGTATTTGAAATAAACATAATTTCAAGACTTTGGTCAGAATCGAAACGATGTCTAAAAGACGCCATAGAATGTAACTATTTATTCCCTGATTTCTCTTATGTATCTTCTTAGTCTGCATCCGATGGGCGTCCACTCAGTTTCTGTCGATCAAATTTCACGTAGAAGGTATTGGTATAGGAAAGGACACTCAAATCATGTGAGGGTTCGATCCAGTAACCACGTGGTTGTAAAGCAAACTTTTTAACCACACAGCCGTGCCTGTATCCTGTTTTTTTTTTTTTTTTAGATATTGGAGAGTTGCAGGGTTTTATAGGGTTTGTATCAGACTTTAAAAAAAATTTTTTTTCTCTCGCTATTTTCGATGACGTGGTCCTTCCGTTTTTCGTTAAATGAATGATCTATGGCCAATGAATAATGATGTTACGATGTTCAGGGATTGATTAGTATGTTGTATATTTAGATGTTGTTGTTTAACTCTATTTTAACCTTGATACAGCAGATCTATAATCAAAGGTATTTCAGCGACAGCTAGCTCGTCTTCTTTTAGGAATATGTAAGGCTAAATTATCTGATGGGTTCTGTAAGATAATATACCCTGCCACTTCTAGTAGGTTCTGAGGCCACATAAAGGCTCTCATGCAGGTTCGTCTTAGGAAATGCTTGAGTTACTGGCTGCATTAACATAATACCACAAAGATGTGATTGGGTTTTTATGGTCTCTGGGTATGTATTATTAATGCTACCACCATGAGCCGCTAGCACAGGGTTCCAGGATAAATGGTGATAATAAGAATAGCAACATCACTAACAATAAAAGCGCTATAGTTATACTATTTGGATAGCTTTTGACTCTCCTGAGTTCATCCACCCTTTGACAGGCTTTGTTTTTCGTCCTGTAAGGTGTCTAAGGTGTGTAATATTCTCCCTTTGCCTTGCAAAGGACTTTTGGAAGTCTTCCATAGTCACCAACATGAAAGTCCTCCAGTAGAGAATACATAGGCTATTCTAGTCGATGCACATAGTCAATCCAGGCCATCGTCGCTCACACACTCAAATAGCCTTCTTCAAAAATCGAGAGTTGCTTTCATGCCAATGTGCTTGTCTTGGAGATGTACTACGGTGAGCGCCTAACAACATTCTAGATGCCAAATGTCCAATCTCGTTTTCCGCTTGAACTATGATTGTAGCTAGGGTACGAAGACGAATTGCAGAGAAACGTGTTGTATGAAAGATGCCCTCACCAGTTGTCCCTAACACGAGATGGATTGACCTGTTGTGGCTAGATCTGTTGGAAGTATATAATGGTCATGATGTTAATTGAAACGTATGTGCGGCCGAGAAGCTTAAGGTACTGAACTTGACGGTCAATGTTTTGAATAGGAAGAAAGAAACATTTTCTTCTTGTTTTATTTCAAAGCATTCAAATTAAGGCTAGCACAACTCACTACAGCTAATTCTTTCGTCACAGAACATCACTCCTCTCTTTATGATGATGTAAATAAACAGACCAAAACCAGTTGTCAACTGTGTAAGGTATAAATATAAACACAAAGGCATACACATACAAACATACTCATATTCGACGAGATTCCACATATTTCCTGACTATTAAATTTACTCACAAGGCATTGTTCGGTCCTATTAGATAGAGCGTGGCCTCAAAGGTGCAAGTATATAATGGTCGTGGTAGTAACGGCAACTTTCGTTGAGAAGCTTAAGTTATCGAATCTGATAGTCAATGTTTTGAATAAGACGAACGTAAGATTTTCTTGTTTTCATGCATGGAAATTCAAATTAGATTCAACACAAATCACTACACCTAATTCTTTCGTCACAGAACGTTGATCCTCTGATATTTTGTCCTTACTCATATAAGTGATGACTTACGAATGCTCAACAGAAACAATAATGGAGTCAATCTCCTTTGTCTGGAGAGCAGACTGCGGAGACCATGCCCGCTACAACCATCTCCAAGGCTTAGGTAGTAAAAAGACTGATTGGGTCGGTGATATGCAATTGACTGAATGAAATATCTCATTACATATTTCAATTGATTAAGTACTACGAGGTGTACCTTTGTGTCAAACCCATTTACATTTTACAGGTTGTACATTCTTTCAAACGTCGCTCATTACATGTTTCAATTTCAATTGATTAAGTAGTACGAGGTGTACCTATGTGTGAAACTAATTTAAATTTTACAGGTTGTACATTCTTTCAAAAGTCGGAACTAGTTCTTATACTCAGAAACTTTCGCAGTTAAACTTGTGAAACAATATTGTGTTTCTTAAAAAGAGAAATTACATCAACATGTTGTAGAGTGTGTTACCATTAAGCAATCGAATGATTATGCCGTGAATTTTCAAGGTTGTACATGGAAGACACAACCTGAGATTCGAGAGTTAACTTTGAGATTTGTGAATGTAAACACAACTCTTTGAACAAATATGACTCTCTTTTGATTGTCATTACCATTACTACTCGTGTCATTCAGTATCATATGTTTTCTTTCTTTTATTTTCTCCTTATTAATAATTTTAATTTTTTTTATTTACTACAATTTCAACTGGTCATATCTAAGTTTATGTAGCATTTTGTTGAATTACTTTTGATTCCTCACCATTGATAATCTTAATTATAATTTAATTTCAATTATTACTACTTTACTTAGAAATATTTAAATTATATACCCTTAATTAGTCTCCTATTGTTTTGTTTAGTATCTGTATGTAGTTGATGTTTTGTGTGTTTGTGTGTTTTGTGTCTGTGTTTACGTTTGCCGTCGTAAAAGCCAGATTGAAATAAGTACTGGAGTCGATATCATTGATTAAACTCTTGAAGTGAGTATTCTAGTATAGCCTCAATCCTATATCTGAAGCTAGTAAACTAAAATAATGGCAATGATAAAGCAGCTGACCTTTCCATGACATTCTCAAACATAATGTTAACTTCAATTAATACATAAGACCACCATAAAGAAGGAAACCCGAATGGCCACCACATACATCCCTTCTCCGATGTGATAAAAATCTCTTATTTAATCATAGCGAGAAACTACATAGAAATTACATAGAAATTGTTTTAGAGTAGAGTTTCTTACAAAGGGATACATTGTAGGGTTTCTGTTCAGTTTGAGGCTGTCTTACAGTAATTACTGTAGCATTACGTTTGATGTTAAAAATGTGATAATTAACCAAATGCTGATGTAGTGGACTGCTTTCATGTTAAGAACACTTTCGAGAAACTTTGACAGTTATTGTATATTACCGTGTGATAATACACTACAAGTTACGTAATCTCTAGAGAAATTAATCGTGGAGTAGTTGACAGAAGTCAAGTTCTTGCCGCCAACAGTAACCTTTAAGTAATTAGTAGTCCTTAGTGGAATGTCTGAAGGAACATCCTTGGCCCCATTATTGTTCATAAAAGCTCCCCTAAGAGTAACAGATTATTATAACAACTAACGCTAATGATATTAAAATATGGACGAAAATCGACAGTTCTAATGGTGTAAAAACAAAGAGAAACATCAGTCCATTTTAAAACACGTATTTTGATACACAAGAACAAAAGATTAGTCTCAAAATCTAAATGTTTTGTAACTGGGAAATTATTAAGACACATCGTTTCAATTGTAAATTTATAAATTACTTATATGGTAATAATTCGCAGACAACTGGTCGATTGAATCCGAGAAACATATAGATTGAGAGAACTCAATCATGCATGCTCTATGGAACATAATTGTTTTCAGTCGTGTAGATTATTTCTCATGATTATTGTCTCCAGTGGTTCAAAATTGTAAATCTATATCCGTTAGAGAAAAGAAGTGAAGGAATATGTATTAATTTATACACGAGTAATCTTGGAACGAAATGCACAAAACCTTGATTTGATCGATCCCAGTTCATAAGAGGTGCTCATTTTATAGATCTCAATGAGATAACAAATTTGATAGGACAGAACTAAATATTATAAAGCCCACTCCACCACCAGCAATACGACGTAATCAAGTAATTTACTTAAATATATTGATTTATAATTGAATTTAAAGTTTGATCGTACTGGTTACTTTCAATATGAAACAGTTTTTGTTACTATAACAATTTTGCATGGTGAAGAGGTTGAATACTATAGCCAATGTTTTATTTTTCAGTGTTTATTTACTATCCTTTAAGTTTCCAGTTCAAATTCCGTTGAGGTTAAAGGTGCCTTAATCGTCCACACCAAATGATCACTAATTATATAGTGAAGCCGATTTAATGGACTGTATCCCTCTTTGTGTGGAAGCGCAATGGCCTAGTGGTTAGGGCAGCGGACTCGCAGTCGGAGGATCGTGGTTTCGATTCCCAGACCGGGCGTTGTGTGTGTTTATTGAGCGAAAACACCTAAAGCTCCCCGAGGCTCCGACAGGGAGCGGTGGCGACCCCTGTTGTACTCTTTCGCCCCAACTTTCTCTCACTCTTTCTTCCTGTTTCTTGAGTAAAGCTGCGATGGACTGGCGTCCCGTCCAGCTGGGAAGGAGGGAACACATACGCCATAGAAACCGGGAAACCGGGCCCATGAGCCTGGCTAGGCTTTAAAAGGACGTATAAATAAAATAAAAATAAAAATCCATCTTTGTGGCCTTGTACCAATAATTTTTCAGGACATGCGCTATATCAAAAAATCAAAAACGAAACAAAAAACTTTTGTAACTTTGCTACCGCAATGTAAATATTATAAGTCAAATATATCGACCCCAGTACTTAACTGGTACTTATTCTATCGTTCACCGACAGGATGAATGGTCAAGTCGACCACGGTGGAATTTGAACTCAGAGCGTAAAGACGGACGAAATGCCACTAAGCATTTTGCCCGGCGTGTTACCGATTCTGCCAGCTCACCGCCTTATATAATACTTTAAAGCTGTGGCCATGCTGGTGCACCACCGTTGTAACTATAGTCGAACAAATCAACCCCAGTCTCTTTTGCGGAACCGCTAAGTTACGGGGGACGTAAACACACCAACACCGATTGTCAGGTGGTGGGGACAAACACAGACATAAAGATACACACACCCATATGACGGGCATCTTTCAACTTCCGTCTACCAAATCCACTGACAAGGCTTTGGTCGACCCTAGGCTATAGTAGAAGACACTTGCCCAAGGTGCCCCTCAGTGAGACTGAACCCAGAACCATGGGGCAGGGAAGCAAGCTTCTTACTACGTATAGAACAACACCTGCGTCTGTCAAATATATTAAAATTTAGTAATTATACAAAGTTACTGCGGTCCCATTCCATGGTGTGTAATTAGTTTAAATTTAACTTAAATTTTAAAAAATCCCTTTAAAACTATTTAGGTTTTTAATATAATTAATAATAAATTGTAAATTTAAAAAAGAAACACAAAACAAAACTGATAATCAAATATGCCATCAGTCTCACAATATAAAACTTGTTTACGATCATATTTCATTGATGTCATTTATGGAATACGATTGCATTCTAAGATAACAACATAATATGAAAACGTTGTAGTCTGCATTAGATTATCTAATAATCTAGTAATATAATCCACAGTACATGTTTGTGTTGCCTTTGATTTGTTGGTGTCTCCATGTCATAAATATGATAAATAGTTTAAAGCGAATGATAAGCAAAAATGAAATATGACAACTACTTACTGAAGCAGCCAACAAAGTATAATTAAAATGATTATAAAAGGAAAATGATCGGCTATATTTGCCTTTTTTGGCCCTCACAGCACATTCTTCTAGTAATCGCTTTGAAAATGAACTGTAAATTTTCGCGTCCAAGTTTTGCTGTAAGTTAATTTTCTGGTTTTATATCCCGCTATATTGTTATTTTGAATTATTCTATACCATTTATTCAATTAAACGCTAATGTTCTTAAAAACTTAGTAAATGAAAACTTTTCGGAAATGTATTTCAGTAAATTGAGCAAATAGCTTTTTTTCTCTTATCAATTTAAATAATAGATTATTTACCTACTTTTTTTCTATATTAGGTTAACTTAAATGCAATATCAGAATGTAGTAAGAGATTTGACTGTTGATGATTAAAATTAAGAAGCAATGGAACAATCATTGAAGGAAGAGTGGTTTCAAATAAAAACTGAAGATATGTTATTCTGCTTGATGTGTTAGAGAAGGGAGTCAGTATTTTGCAGTTTGGTTTCATTTCCTAACTGCTGATAAATCTCCATATATGAAATACTTTTTTTATGCTTAGCCTTTAAAAGAAACGGATTAGAAAATCGTGCATCACAGCTACGTTCTATAAGACAAAGTTTTAGGGGTTCTTCTGTTCGATAAGTCAAGTTGAAAACAGAAACTGAAACCGGTCGTCGTATTGTTTCCTTTTATTAGCAAAATATGAGAAAATTATATAAAAAAACAGTCAACACTTTTTCAAAGAAACCCCAACAACAACCTGCTGTTGAATTTGTCTGTCAGTCTATTCTCTTTAAGTTTCCATTATAATTGAATGAAAATCGCATTTACTTCAGTTCGAAGAGATAAAAAGAAATAAATTTAAAATATATCAAAATTTGTACAGTTATTAGTATTAGAATTGTAAATCAGGCGGTGAGCTGGCAGAACCGTTAGCACGGCGGACGAAATGCTTAGCGGTATTTCGTCTGTCTGTTATTGAAAATTTATTGTTGGAGTGTGTTCGTAAAGTAAGTTTCTGTTAATTGTTATATCGTTATACCTCTTGTCGTGCCTATTGTTGGACTTATTGTTTAAAAATTGTATTACAGTTTTCTTTCGAAAGCTATCTGTGGTTTTCCCCTGTGGGGGAAAACATTATTTGCCGTCAAGATGCCGAAAAGTGTGTCTTCGTCGGGTGAAGATTCATCGACCGAGCGGGAAGCGAGGAAGATTGAAAGTCTAAATTTTGATAACGTTTCTGATGTTTCGGAAAGCGAATTCCCTGCATTACCAAAAGTTTCGGGTACCAAAAGAAATATAGAAGCAAAGACCATTCAAAATGAAGAAAGAAAAAGTTTTGCGTCAGCAGCTGGTAGTGGAACGCGACAGCTGTCAACTGACAAAAAAGAATTATTAAAATACAAGGAAATGATAACGGTACGAGAGGGAGTGGTAAAAGTGGAAATAACAGAAGAACAATTAACGGCAGAAAAAAAAAACACAAAAAAAAACAAACTATTATTTTAAAGATATTCTGAATTAAATTAAATTAACAGGTATAACTAAGAATCACTTTTTTCGCGCAAAAAGAAAAATCAATTGAATTACAGAAACATGAATATCATATCGATCTTATCAGAATACCATCGATTGATATGAAAATCAAATATGTAACACAATATTAACTTTCTGGGGGAAACATGAAATTTGGTAAATATACAGGTCAATTCTGTGTAGAATAATGTACAAAAACTACGTTCATTCTTTACAGTTTTAGCAACACTGATTTCTTATACGATATCATTACAAATTAATGATACTTTTAATTTCTAAGTAGGTGACAATAAAACTACAAGAATATGGCAGAAGAAGTTCTTAATGTTGCTAATTCTATGTACCATTCAGAATGATAATAGACTGAATCGTTACGAAGCCATTCGTAGCATACTATGTAAAACCAACAGATTGGAAATAATATCGTCTGTTGTACCACCAGAGGGAAGTACTATGGTGTCTTGTTTGCGTGGTAGCCTAGCATGGTTTCCTTTTCCCTTTTAGCACAGTCTGTACAACTTAAATAAGGGCAACTCTGCATTCGAAATTAGGTCTTCCCTACTGAGATTGGGTTCAACAATTGAACCATCTACCTGAGCACGTTATCATCCTTTTTTTAAGGATATTACTTCTGACACAGTTAAAACCAACGTCTTCTAATCAGGTGATACAGCATTTGATAATAACAATACTGCATATGCCGTGGATGCTAAACAGTTTAAAGCTTTGGCCTAGATCTTGTAAATGGATTTTCTAAGGTATGCGACATTACAACATTATCACGAAAATCTGAGCATGTTTATCAGCCTAGCCCAAATGCATAGCAGTAAAATTTGATCAGAAAAATCGATGATAACCCAATTAGAATCGTCATTTCAGTTAACTATCTTTGCTCTACTCTCAAATGTTAGGAATGAGTTTTGGAAAAACTTATGTGAGCACAAATTATTGGAGTCATGCAATTCTGAGTACTATTACTATGATTCGTACTTTAAAATTAATTCATTGTTGATACTGAAAAAAATATTCGTAGACTTCTTTGGTAAGTGACTTGAAATAATAATTAATGTCTTCATTATTATCACTCTAATTTTCTAATTTTGATTGCTTCCATTAATTCTCAATACCCCGCTCTGATAATGGAGCTCCCCTCTATACATTCATACACGCATACATAGGTACATACATACACCTCCCCACACAGCGTGGCTGTGTGGTATGAAGCTTGCTTCTCGATCATATGCTTTTGGGTTCAGTCTCACAGTGTGGTACTTTGGGCAAGTATCTTCTGCTCTAGCTTCGTGCCGATCAAAGCTTTGCCAGTGGATTTGATACTCGGAAACTGAAAGAAGCTCGTTATATATATATATATATATATATATATATATATATATATATATATATATATATATATATATATATGTATGTGTGTGTGTGTGTGTGTTGTACTTGTATTGTAGAATAAGTACCAGGCTTGAAAAAATTAATACTGAGGTCGATTTTTTCGACTAAACCCCAGCATGGCCGTCGTCCAATGACTGAAACAAAAGAGAAAGGTGTATATATATATATATATATATACACAAGGACCAAAGATACTGAAGATTCAGTATACACCACGTGGCAAAATTATGAGTTGAAAAATATGTGGAAAAAATATATATATGAGAAGTGGAAGAGAAATGCCTTCGTTTCATATAGTTCAATATCTTTTTATAAATATATACATATTATATGGATGTTGTGAAATCCAACCGGTTTTCGCTATTTAAATTAGCTTTTCAAGGGACATTGTACAGTAATCAACTCTCGTGACAATATACAATATACAATTTTAAAATTTATACTAAGGAGCCAGTTGTTCCCCTTGCCACCTGTTGCTTCCCTTGGTTCACTCTCTAGACTCATTCTTATTTTTCAAACATCCAAAATGACGAGACCCCTCTGTCACGAGAATTGATTATTGTACAATGTCCCTTGAAAAGCTAATTCAAATAGCGAAAACCGGTTGGATTTCACAACATCCATATAATATGTATATATTTATAAAACGATATTAAAGTATATGAAATGAAGGCATTTCTCTTCCACCTTATATATATATATATATATATATATATATATATATATATATATATATATAACCTCGTGGAAATCGGTGCTGATTTTTTCTTCCTCCGTTTTTCCCTTCTTTGAACTTTCCTTGTTTCCGACGAAGGGCTCCGCCCGAAACGTCATGCTCTCTCTCTTTCCTTTCCCGAGCGTCTAATAACACTATCCGTATCACGCCCTCACGTTGTTGTTTTTTGTTATTGTTTTTTGTCTTTTTTTGAACTTATATATATATATATATATATATATATATATATATATATATATATATATATATATATATATATAAGCATAATGCAATGCGTACCTAAGATTTTCGTTTAAAAAAAAACAATAAAATTCATCGGAATACACAAACATATTTATATTAGAAATCTACTGCTGTATCATTAGAGCTTGCATTCAGCCCATAAGTCGATGATTGGTTTCTATTAGGCATCAGCACAACACATACAGTAACGAAAATTGTTTCCAGCATATCCAACAGATTGACATAAGTTTAGTTTGGACCCAATATAATCTTAGTTTGGACCCAACATAATCTTAGTTTGGACCCAACATAATCTTAGTTTGGACCCAATCAGCCAGGCGACTTTCATCTAAGTTAACTTCCAGCCCACCTAAAACAAAGCATACTTAAAGTTATTCGTTGTTGGTGAGTGATTAATTTATGAAGTATTGTTTTAACACTTGAAATTACTTGAAGATATTTCCATGTTTAGTAACCGGTTTATAAATGGTAGGCTAGATTTACTTCCATTCCTTTTAGCTAATTCTATTTGTAATGCTTAAACTACTCTGCAAAATAGCGAAGTTTTCCATTTAAATAATTTAATTTTATATATATATATATATATATATATATATATATATATATATATATATATACATTTTTCTACATTTTTGTGCAGCTGAAGATTGCTCTACATATTGCATTTAATGTAATGCTCGCATTAGTTAAATAAATGGAGTAGCATGAAACGTGCGTACTGCAGTCATCTTTAAAATCCGTGTTGCTTATTTTGATTATATATATATATATATATATATATATATATATATATATATATATGTGTGTGTGTGTGTGTGTGTGTGTGTGTGTGTGTGTCTATATAATGTGTGTCTATATATATATATATATATATATATATATATAGACACACACACACATACACACGATAAACGTATTTATTTTCGCCATTTCAATAAATAATTCTCTGAATTCTAACTTTTCATTTCTTTGTTATCTTTTTATTCAATAATATTAAAAAGCGTATCTTCTTCAATCTACACAGTTTACACAATTTTTTTCGGGGATTCGTGGAACTAGTCTATCGTATCAGTCGAGTTGCCATTGTACATTAGAGTAGTTGTTACCTTTTAATCTATTTCACTTTGTATTTCCAGAATGTTTCGAATAAATATAATTTTTTCTCGCAACATGAAAGAACTTTGGCCTCTGGAATTCATGCCTGCATATGCTTTCCTGCAGCCACTGACTTCAAGTGGAATGTTAAGCAACAAATGCCATCGGTCTTGGAGAACGTGTGAGGGTTATGGACACAACCCCTTATTATATGTCGAACCAATAAAATATGCACACACACACGTGTGTGTGTGTGTGTAAATCAAAAGTAACGCAGCCTGATCATATTTCTTTTTTTATGGTCTCGTTATTATTGAGATAATGTGTTGATTTTGACGAGGCTCCAGTCATGTTCCACAACACATCAAAATTTTGTTGCAGTTCACAACAGTATTTCCACTCTACAGAGTATGATTCGAAATTTGTTTGCATATAAATATGCAAACAAATCTTTAGTCTACTGATTTGTAACAGTTCCTTTCGATCCATAACTCCAAGCTCATTTAGTGGAACATTGTGTTGAAGAACTGAAAAGTTCTATCTGTAATTTATTTCATCGGATAATGTTTTCACGAGCAATATTTATAAACCATTCTTCTTCTGCATTATCTCTAGCATATGTTATATATTTGTAGTATATATAAGGCAATATATATATAAGGCAATGGTTTTATGGATGTTGCAATAAATTTGGAGATAGGAAAGACGGTGTGAAGATTTGGTCGATTTTATAAAATATTGAATATACTGAAGCACTAGCTGAGCTTGGTGTAGATTTGTGTTGAACTGTTTAGTATAAAAAATACAACTGTAATTACAGATCTCATTTTGATATACACTTCAAGAAAGAGCATATTGATCGTGTATAAGTACGCAGTTGCCTACAATTTGAATTAGTCTAAAACTTCAAGTTTGTGCAAATATTAAGGAATATAGTTGTGCATCTATGTATTCAAATTATATTTTGTCTTCACATGTGTAATTTTAAAGGGTATTATATTCTTACTTCATTCGTAACACATACGCACTCACAGACACATTCACCTGCATGTAGACACCATTCATATATAGACCCATACACACACACACGAAGGTACATGGTTAGGAGTTTAATTCCTGAAAGGAGCAGAACACTTCATTTCACGTTGCTCCAGTCTATTTAGCTGATAATGAATATCACTACACAGGCATTTAAAGCAATTAGCAAGAGCATGGTACTAACTATCGAGTCATACTTGCATACTATAATATATATATATATATATATATATATATATATATATATATATATATATATATATATATA